>NW_020885023.1:108024-160524 GCF_003945725.1 Corapipo altera
GGAAGGGCCCATTGCAGAGCTGTAACACACAGGGATTTCAGGAAGGGCACATGGCTCGTGTGTCCCCACAGCCAGGGCTCAAGTGTGCACCCCATCACCCACGTAATGCTGCAGGTGTTCCTGTTCCCTTCTGTCATAACTCTGTTTATTCCTTGAAATGTGTCAGTCCCAATCCAATGTTTCCTCCAGTTTCCCTGCCCCAGTACTGACCCAGATGCTCTGCAGTGAGGTCTCCTGGACCAAGATCACCCTTTGTGCAGAGACAGAAGAAAAACATCTCAGTGGTTTTTCTCACTGTCCTTTTGGCACAAGCCCTGGTGATGGCCACGGGCTTGCTGGGCTGCTCTACTCCATCCAGACCTCCTGACACTGTTATTCCCAAAAAGGAATCCCAAAAAGAGTGGCCATCTGTACATGGGCACACACATGCACACACGTGTGTAATGTGCTTTAACAGTTTCCTCAGTCAAACCCTCTGCTCTCTGGGCTCCTCCCAGGAGTGTTGGTGCTGATCTCCCTGGGCACCCCTGGTGGCTCCCACCCAGAGTGACTCGGGTGCCCAGTGGGCACAGAGCTGTGCAGGGTGTCCAGGCTTCCCACTGCTCGTGTGTCCCCAGCAGACCTGTGTGGGTATCCCCTCCTCATGATCTTTCATTCTTGCTTTTGTATCTTTACTCCAGGAATCAGGCACCAAACCTGGAGCAAAGTCAAGCCCAGACCCTCCTCCTGGCTGATCCAGCCCTAGAGTTTGCCCAGGGCTCTGTTATTATCCTGCATCCCTGTAATTAGCTGCTTAGGCTGTGATTGCCCCATTGTCCGCTGGATGGGTTTAATCATTCTTTTCTCCTACAGTGGCAATTTTGTTCCAATTAATTATTTCAGTTTGAACTGCAATAGCTGGTTGAGTTTAGAGAGAAATTAAAAGGGTAGGGAAGGATAATGAGGAATGAGCTAACTTGGGAAAGGCTGCAGACAGGGCTGAGCAGGTCCCGCTTCTCTGCCAGCCTCTCACTTGCTCCCCAGAGAGCTTTCCAGGGCTGGGAAATGTTCTCCCTGGAATCGAGGATCTGGAGTGACACAGAGGCACTGCCTGGCTTCATCCCTGCCTGGGGGTGAAGGGATCCCCAGTACAGAGTGTTGTACTGGGTCTGATGGCAACAGGGAGGGGAGCATACTCAGAACCCAGCCCCAAGGGAAAGTGTTGCCTGTTGTAGTGACAGGACAAGGGGGAATGGCTTCAGACTGACAGAGAGTAGGGTTAGATTAGCAACATCTGGCTGTGGCCCTTCCCTTCCCACAACATCTGGCCACTGGGCTGGCTGACAGCAGCTGCCAGTTGAGGGGCAGATGCAGCAGCACATCCCATGCTCCTGTTGTGCAGGGCCATGGAAAATTGGATGAGGAGGGAGGGATGGTATGTCCAGGGAGGCTCAGGTGCTCCCTTGCCCCAGGGTGCCTCCAGCTCCCTCAGCCTTGTGTCCCAAGCTAACCCCAGGCAGGGTGCCAGGGAGCCAGGGCTGGAGGGGTCTGTGGTGGCTGCTGTGCTCAGAGTTGGAGCTCCCAGTGGGAGGGAGCTCGGAGGAGCTCTCACCCTGCCATGCTGACCCAAACACTGCTACAAAACACGTGATGTTCCAGCAAACCGAGGTCACCACATCCCTCATTAACTTGGTGGAATTACCCAGCGTGGGTGACGTTCTCAAGGTGATTCGGGATGAGACTGATTTAGAATTTTAAAAATTTAGAAATAAATAAATTTAAGGTTAGCCAAGTTTAGAAGGGAGAGGAAAAAACCATTAATGCCTTTCAGGAGTTACAAAAATGCTGCCTGTGCAATTCATGTATAATTCAATGAATTCCAGAGCAGTTTGAATATTTAAATTACGTATGATCAAAGCAATAAAAAAATCCCCATTTTCTCACTTCAAGCCCCCCAGACACAATGCTCTCCAGTGTCCCCTCCCCAAAAGGCAGCTCCTTCCTCTGCACTTCCAGAGCTGGTGAGCCTCATCGCTCCCAAGAAATTGAGTTAGACTGGAAAAATACGGCCTCCGAGTGCTGCTGCTGTTCCCTAATCCAGGCGGATGCGCCGCTCAGCCAGCGCGTTGCCAGGGCGATGGGCACAGCCGGCAGGGCTGGGGAGGGGTGATGGGCACGGGGCGTGGGGAAGGAACCCCCCTGCCCACAGCCGCTGTCAGTGCCCGGGGGATGGAGCTCTCGGTGCCGGTGCAGGACGATGGAGGGGTCTCATCCCCCGTCTCTCTCAGGGTGTCAGGGGCTGAAGAGCTGCAGCTCCGGCCTCACTGCACATTTGTTCCCCCGTGGATGTGTCTGTCTCCTCTCCCAGCTCCCACACTCAGGGGCTTGGACTTGGTAGCTCCCCTGGCTGTGGCCAGGGAAAAAAGGGAAAATATCAACTAACTGCTCCCTCTGCCTATCCCTCCACCCCTCTCCAGAAGCTGTAAATTTTCATTAGTACTCTGTAATTTAATGATCTATTCCCAAGAGAAAATTAGTCTTCAATTTACAAAAACTTCCCTGTTAATTTAAGCATAGTAGTAGGGAGCACTGCAGTGCCAGAGCCACATCCTGTGCCTCCTGCTCCCCCTCCCACAGCAAAGGACAAGTGCAAGGGAGAATTCCAATAACTCACCAAAGACCACTGGAAATCTCCCAATCAAGACTGCAAAGGGGTTCTTGGGAGCACGAAAAGAAACTTTCTCCTGAAACAGGAGGTTATTTGAACCTGGCAAATACCAATTCAGCTGGAGGTTGATGCTGGAAGACTGGGAGAGAATGTGCCAGGCTCACCAGGAATATGCTGGGTGAGCAATCGGTGCTCACCCAGGAGGCAGCTGCCACTGAACCCTCGGGGCTTTTAAACAGAAAGTCAGTGCCAGGCCCTGCAGCATCCTTGGCAGACCATTCTGCAGCCACAGCGTGGTCCCTGGGTTGGGCAGGACCACGATGGTTCTGTCTGGGGCTGCTGCAGGTCCCTCAGTGCAGAGCCAAGGCTCCAGGCTCTCAGCCTGCCCACCCTGCCAGTGCTGCCCAGGCAGGGCCCAGGGCATCGCTGTCCCCTCCTCGTGCAAACGCCGAGTGTGGGCCACGTGTGTCCCTGGCAGATATTGAGATGGATGATGGTGGCTCTGCTCATTAGAGGCTGTGGCAAAGGGTAGGTGCTGGGAGTCTCCATGCTGGGGGAGAGCTGCAAGGGGAGCTCATTAACTTGAAAAATTGGGTCCAGAGGGCTCATTTGTCTGAGATCAGTTCTCTGTTTTTTCTAGTAATATGGAAAATGAGGGAGGGGAACCTGAGCCTCTCCTCAGTGACCGGTGCTGTGATTTACCCCTTTCATGTTCTCTCCTTCAAATTGCCTTTAATACTGTTTATTTTCCATGGGCCTTAAGCCTACCCATGTGGAATGTATGTAACCCTTCACTGCCATGGTACTGCACCCACAGGACAGTGCGGACACTGTGACATGTTTGCTCAGCCTGGCACCATAGGGATGCTTTTGAGGGGCCCTGGTCAGGCTGGGGTGGTCCCTGGCACCCACTGCCAGGCACTGCCATATAGGCTTGTTCTCTGATCCCTGGTCTCCTGCAGTAGGAAGTTTGTGCCCCCGTTGCCTTCCTCATTCTGCGGGGCTGTGGTGGGTGGCTGGTGGGCAGAGCCTGCTCTGAAGCATCAGGGAGGGCTCATCCTGGGTCTGGCACTGCCACTCACATGGGGAGGTGCCAGACCCTGTTGCAGGGAGAGGCTGTAACTTCAGCTGAACCTTTACTTGACGATTTCCCTCGATTTTCTGAGCAGATTCAGGGCAGAGGCTGCTGGAGGACACCTGGTGCACAGGATGCAGCGCTCCTGCTGCAGGGGGGCTGCAGGGCAGGCTCCTGGCACATGTCCCCCACCATGCTGGCAGCAGCCCCATGTGCCACAGAGCCACCAATCACACCCTGCTAACAGCAATCACTAATTGCCCTGCACTGTTAATAAAGGCAGAGTTGTCAAACCACAGCAAATATTGGAGGGGAAGCCTGGAGTCAACCCCTGCCAATGCACTCCCCTGGCCCTGACCCACGGCAGGAATGAGGCCCAGCTCTCTCCATGGCTGTGAGAGAAGGACTTGGGAGGAGGCCACGCTTTGAGCTGAGCCCCCTTGGAGCCCATGGAGGTGAGGGTTTGGCCACGGGGGCTGCTGAGCCCCCCAGCACTTCTGCACCTGCCAAAGGACAGGCCAGAATCCCTCTAACCCTCACTGTACCAGGGCTGTTCCCTTCCCAGCCAGCCCCGCCCCAGACGTGGTTAAATTAGAAGGGAAACCTATTTCCTCTTTTAAAAAAAATCCAGGGGAGCAAAGTTGGTGTTAAATATAGAGATATGATATGTAAATGAATCTGACAACTGAGTGAATAAAAAATGAAGGTTTAAATTATTGAAGGGTGGGAGGAGATGGCGCATGCAAATAGCATTAATGTGGAAAGAGGCAGCGCTCGGAACAGGGAAGGAGGTTTTGAAACGTAATTATTTCTTTTAAGAAAAGCACTACATATGAAATAAAAGCCAACAGGGCCAGCATGTGATTGTCTCAAAGCCCTTTCTCTCCTGCTTGTCCCTTTACCCTCCTGGTCTTTTTTTCATCCTCTGCAAAGCATTGAGAGAAATTGAAGGCTACTGAATTTTTTAGCTTTAATTAACATCAGATGAATTAAGTTTTGATTGCTTGAGAACAAGTGAGACCCGGGGATGGCCGATCACAGGCTGCTGCTGAGAAGGCAGGAGGGGGTGTTTGGTAATTCATTTGGTGGGGTCAGGGCTCTGTGGCTGTCAGAGCCAGCGCAGTCACAGCCACCCCCTGGAATCAGGGGGGACCTCCAGCACTTTGCAGAGGAAGCATGGACTTAATTTACATGGAAAAACACCTGCCTGAAGATGTTAACCAGCCAGGAGGAGTTCAGTAGGGCTCAACTGTGCAGACACTCTGCTGGCTTTTGTTCCTGTTCCTCCCTGTGCTGCAGAGCCCGCGGGCAGGATCAGACAGATCAGGGCGGGTGAGGGAGCATCAGCCATTCAGTGCTGAAAATAGAAAACTCAGTGGTGATTTTTATCCATGATAAAGCAGACAAGGAATTCTGGCAGGCAATCTGTGAGCACAGAAAATATCCTCATCACCTTCCTCACAGCTGTATTTCTGCCTCTCTGACCCTGTTCAGGACTGACGGAGCAGATTACGGGTTCCCTTTCCCTAATTCAGAACTTGATGGTTTGGGACAAGTTGTTAAAGTTATAGATCAAAATGTCATTTATTAGAAAAGTGCCTCTCCTGGGATTCTTATCCTTCATTCATTATTTGTCATGTGCTGACAGTGAGCTCTGTTCTGTCTAATCTGTCTTTCTGGCTGTTTATACAGCCCACACCACGGCACCACCCAAGTGCCTCCCATTGCTTAAAAAATGATGGTTTGCTTCCTGCTCCCTCCCCTGCTCTGTGAAGCCATGAGGGCTTCAGGATTTACGGAAAGCGCACGGGATTGATTTTCCCATTCCCTTCTGAGATACCAGTGGTGGAGGGTCCTCCCCAAGGATCTGCCCGAGGGGCTCGGTGGGGTGATGTGCAGGACTCACTCCACTGCCTGGGGTGCTGCTGTCCCAGTGTTTTGGTGGTGACTCCTGTCATGGAGCAGTGACTTGGAGTGGTCCCGGTGTCCCCCACATCACATGAGGCTTCCCTGGCATGGTCTTCCAGCCTGCAGTGGGGAACCCCCCATGTTCTCTGCCTGACCAGTGCCTCAGCCCACTCCTGGCAGGACACAGGATTCATCCACGTGGACCCGCCGGCCGTTCGGACAGGACACGGGAGCAGTTCCTGCTTTCTAAATGATAAATCACCCTACACCACTATCAGGCACACAGATCATGTTCATCACCACCAGCCGTTCATGACATAACTGCAACTGTTACATCTTCTGCAGATGATCCAAGAGCTCTCGGGTGTATGGAGTGGTTTGCTCAGTCTGTGTCCCTGCCCAGGCCAGCCCAGGGGCTTGTGCCTCCTGCATGAACCAATTACAGCAATTCTTGCCTCCCCCCCAACAGCTTTTGTGTTTATGAAATGAGGGGGAAAGAGAATTCCTCCATGGATCCCCACCTCATTTTCACTGTCTGCTTGACAGACGTCACTCATGCCACTTGTCAGGCCAGGTCCTGGGCCCAGCAAGACACAGAGCTGGCATCTGGTCTGGCCTCTCTGTGGGTTCAGCAGGGCGCTGGTGGGACCAGTGCCCCTGTCTCTCAGCTCCCGCGGCTCCCACGGTTCCTGTGGCTCCCAGTCCATCTCAGTACAGGTCCTTTCCTGCCCGGTTTGGCCGCCGTGTCTCCATGGCGACGCGCTCTCCCTGCCGCAGAGCATCCTTGGCTCGCCACTTCCAGCGCTGCATTTGTATTCCCAGCCTTTGTCTCCCGCCCGGCGCTGGCAGCCGGCCAGGCCAGGCATCCATTTCAAAGCAGCCTTTGTTTTATCGGTGCAATAGCTGCTCAGAAATCCATGGGATTCAATCAGGGCGAGAACACTGTGTTTCCTCGCTCTCCTCTTTCCCCCAGCCAAGGCGCTGTTGCTCAGCGTGACCACATCGCCCGCCGGGGGCACCGCGATGGGGCTGTGCCAGCGGCCTCATATCGGACAGGCAGGAGCAAGCGGGGGGAGACATTTTCCTCCTCCCTCCCCCTCCCCAGGCATAGCTGACATTTCCTTGCCGAGTCAGACGTGCCATTTCCAGCGCTGCCCTGTCCTCGAGGCTCAGGTACAGCCAGATCTGCTGAACTGCTGAGCCCGGTAGTTGAGATTCCAGCCCCTGGGCAGAGCAAAAAGATGCTTCGAGTCAACTCAGAGCCCAAAGCCAAGATCCTGCCCCAGCTGACTGCTCCTTCCTACTGTGGCTACCTGCTCCACCGGGGCAGGGTGAAGGCAGCCTGCCAGGGGTGTGATCCAGTAATTGCAGTATCCACCCCTGCTTCCAGGGGAGTTCGAGACTTAGAAAATGGGATGATGTTACACATCTGCTCAAGTGCGCAAAGATAGATGTGAAAGTGTGTGTGTGCATGCACAGATGTATTGATGCAGGTTTATGGGGACCCTGGTTTCCAGGTACTCCAGTCCCTGTGGACCTTCCCCAGGGCACAGAGAGGCAGGCAGGAGGGGACACAAAGAGGGCAATGTGGTGTCATTGCTGAGGTCCCGGTGCTCCCCAGGGCATCCCTACAAACCTCAGAGCTTGGCGTGAGGCAGGAGGGAAAGAAGAGGATAATGGGAGAACAGTGAAGTCTTTGTTAAGGGCAGAGGCAGCAGCCATGTGTCAAGCCCTGCCCAGAAAGAAAATGTCTCCAGGAGAACCTGTCCTCCGAAACAGGTGTCTTGGAAGGTGGTGGGAGCTGAGCAACCAGCCCAGGGTCAGCGGCTGTGGGGAGTGTGTCCAGCAGCTAGTCCTGCCCTGCTGCTGTGGGGAGGCTTCTCCAGCCTTGGGCCAGTCCCTCACAGCCTGGGTGTGCTGAGCAGGGCTGCAGCGGGGAGTGGGCATGAAGCTGCTGGTCTCAAGGGTCTCACGGGAGGACCTTTCATCTTACTGAACCTCAGTCAGTCTGCTAAGTAATTCACTGCATTGTTAGGGTGAGATACAACCATGCCAGCATTACAGTTCCTGTGACTGGGACCACTGGGAGAATCAAGAGCACAGGAGTTCAGGGTCACACAGGAAGGTCCCAGTGAGTGCCAGCTGTGGCCCAGGCAAAGTGCCACCCTGGCAGCACCGACGTGACTTTGCACAAGGACGCTCTCACACCTGGAGATGGTCCCGTGAGGTAACGAGTGCCAGAGCTCATGCTGTGGTCTGTGGTGTTGCTCAATAAAGTGTGTCCTGGCCCCATTTCACTCTCTCTAATTAGGAAATTCAGTAGATGAATCGCTCTCTGAAGCCTAAACCAGAGCATATTGCTGGCACAAAAAGAACTGGTCTGCAGCAGAGTAGGAATTGTTTGTGCCATTGTCAGTGAGAAGTGCAAAGGAAACAGGTGAAATTTGTTAATCTGGTGCTGTGCTGAGAAAGAGCAGGTGTGAGTGAGGCAATCGATGAGCATTGATCAGAAAGGGGCTCACTCCTGTTGGACACGAAGGAGGACAGAGCAGACACACACAGGGTGTACAGCCCCAGGCAGTGCAGCCTCCTGTGTCAGCACTGACCACGCCGGTGCTCTGGTCACTCCCGTCCCTCTCCCAGGGCACTGGCATTTCTCTGGAGGCATAGCTCTCACCAATTCACCACCAATTCACCACCTGGGATTAATCCTGGAGGAAGGGTGAACTCTGCCATGGGTGCAGCTGGTGGGCTGAAGGGAGGGGATCAGTGACTGCATGAGGCCATGGCAAATCATTGGACTGGAGGGCAGAAATAGGAGGGGAAGCACATTTCCCTTCACACGTCATCCACATCTTCCTGCTGGTGGCGAAGGACAGTGGTTTGTAACTCTGTGGGCTCTCCAAAGAGTGCTCTGCTACTTTTTGGAGTTGTCTTTTTGTTTAGCAAAAACATAGAAACAAGCTAGAAAAAGCCACAGCTGTGGAAGAGAGGTCAGCACGTGTGGACCTGGCAGACTCCATGTGGGTAAATCTGGCTGAGCTGCCCACAGGGCAGGTGATGCCCAGGGTGGCTGGACCTGCTGCTGCAGCAGCATCTCGAGGGACCTTTAGAGCCAGGGGACATTCCTCCACCAGCCTCTATGAGAGATTAGACTGAGCCATATTTGCTAATGCCTGGGAAATGTGGAGTGTGGGCACTGGGGAGAGCCATAGGGAGCCCACCAGTGTGATTCCCTTTGGAAGTGCAGTGCAGCCCGGGTAAATCAATAAAGATGGGAGCATCTCTTGCACTGCACCACTTCCGAGTGCAGGGATGTGAGGCTGGTGTAATTGGCTGGATGCAGAGTGAAATCCAGGCTCAGCAATTCCATTTTGCAGTTGGCAGCCTTCCCAAATGCAGATTGGGGAATGCAAGTTGGACTGGCTTTAAAACACAGGGAAATCCTTTATCTTTGATAATTTTTTTTCTGATTTAAAGGATAGGATTAAATCCCCATTTAATAACCCCAACTGCCTGCTCTGCCCTGCTCTGATTGCTCTGTGTAACAGTGATAGTGCTGCCAAGGCACTGGAGCCCAGAGGCAAGGCAGGGAATGTTCTCCCCAGCACAGATCCCATGGCTGTTTGCTGCTGCAGCCCATGAAAAAGAGCCAACTGTTTAACCCCCAGCACAGGATGGTGTTCACTGCTTTCCAAGGCTTTTTCCAGCTGCTTTCCAGGGCTGTTTCCAGCTGCTTTCAGGGGTGCTCTGAAGGCAAGCCCAACGCTTTCTGTTACCGACTTCCAGTTTTTTCATTTGTGGGTTTTCCTCCTAATTAAGGATCCTCAGGGTCCCAAATGTCCCTCACTAACATACACAGCCTGTCTCACTGCACCAACAGGCTCCGGGGCAGGGATTGTTTCTATCAGTAAGTGCTGCCTGTTCAGTACCTTTATGCTGCCACCTCTTACTGTCACCTGGGCTATTTTTAAATCCTGTAAATAAAGCCTCTACAATGAAAAGGAAAGGAGCCTCCTCACAGAGGAACACAGAGAATTGCCATGTTGACGAGGAGACTGTTTCCCCTTGTCTGTCAAATCAGCTCATTTAGATTATTTAAGTCAAGAGCAATTTTGAAAACAATCTGTTTCTCCCGTGACAGTGGCTTCTCCCCGTGTAATGACTGAATGGAACGAGCGGCTGAGAGTTATTGATGGCAAAGTCTCGTGTCCCCAGACCTGTGCTGCTCCCGGTGCAGCCCCAGCTCTGTTTTCCCCAGGCATGAAGTAGATGGCATTTTCTAACATGTCGGCTTCCCGACTCCAGGAAAGCCTTGACAGCAAACTGCAGCTGAAGGGCGGAGGGGATGGGAATGCTGAAATGGCGCCAGCTCCCCTTTAACAGTTTTCAGCCAGTGCATTTCTCTGCCTCCTGCAGTTTGTTCTCTTGCTCTGATGACATGAAAATCCTAATTAAAAAGTGAATGGGGATGTGATGATGGGAGGACCCGTGTTCGTGCCAGGCTGGCAGGGTGCAGGTGGTGGCTGCTGTTGCAGGGAGAGGATATTTGGGGATCGCTGCCCAGGAGGGCATGTTTGCTGAGTGATGAAAGTGTAACTGCACAGATCATCCCTGGCAGCTGCCTGAACACGGGTGGTGTGTTTGCCCTTGAAGAGTTGTTTCCATTATTTCTAATTTCTGATGTGATGTATGACCACAGTGCTGCGGAGCCATTCAAACACACAACAGAGAAGGGTGACAGGGTGAGGAGGAAGCACTGCTGGAGGTTCCTCCCTTCACACTGCCCTGAGCTCTCCTTCCTGTTCAGGAACATGGTGGTTCCTGGGAACAGTGATCCCATGAGGGTTAAGGATTTATCAACCCTTTGGCTGAAAGCAGCTCCCAAACCAGGTGGTTATGTATGTCTTTTCAAGCACAGGGATGCTGCTTTGCTGTCCCTTTGCTGGCAGAATCAGAAATCTGAGGCCTTAACAAAGAAGTCCCGAGGTCCAGGCTTCAGTGAATACCAAAGGACAAAGAATGAACTAAATAACTGTAGTAAGCAGGAGAGAAGGTCACCCAGAACCTCAGTTCCCAAATAACCTTAGGCTCAGTGCATGTTAAGGCTAAAACCAGGAGTGGGTGCTGAACATCAGAGTGCTGCTTCCAGCCAGCTGCCTTGACCTGGTACCACTGCTTTGACTAACAGGCTTCTGCATGGGTGAAGCTCAACCTTCCAGTTCTTCCAGAAGCAAATGTTCTTCCTATTTGAGGGTTTATTAATTTCCCTAGTGTATCCAGGAGTTCACCAGCCAGTGTCATATGTGTCAGAACTCAGCTGAGCAAAGTGTTACCTGTGAGGGTGAAAGAGGTAAGAACATGACGCTGATGGAAGATGATGATGGGGTAGGTAATTGAGGGTTGGTTCCTGCAGCTGACATTTACACTTATACACTGATTATAAATATATATACACTGGTTATATATACACTGATTTGCTGACAGTGTATAACCAGCTGCAGCATTTACAGCACAGAATGGAAGTCACCACTGCAGCAGTCTAGTTGCTAGGAGTATGTGCATAAATAAAATTAGAGAACAATCTAAAATAATAAAGAAAGCTGCAGACCTTGACTATGAATTTTATTGACAGTGGCATAATACAGTTAACAAACTGACATAACAGGAGTACATAATGCATTCATCAGCCTTCCCAACTAAGGACAGACTTAACAGCAGCCCTCCTACACCACGTGTAGTACCTCCAAAGAGAGATGAAACAGGGCTGCTGTGAATGGAACAGTGAGAGGGAGCTGAGTCAGACTTCAGGAAATAATGGCTTTCAGTTACACACAATTACATGACAGTCCAAACTTTTTCATATGAAGAAAAATAAACATGACCAAATTAATTCAAACCAATTTCAAACTGTCAGTACCCTTTAAGTCCAATCACTTTATGCTTGTGCATGTTCAGCTCACAGCAATGTACTCTGCGTTACTGAGCCTCTATGGACAAAAATACCCTCCCTGGCTACTCTGCTTTGTCATAAACCTCATCTTTAATAATGTATGATCTTCTTCAGCTGAAAAACACTGTACTTCATTCATGCAGGCAGAGACAGTGGATACTGCAGCAGATTTCCAGGGACAATTGCTCATATGCCCAGGGCATCCATTCACGTCACAGGAGAATCAAATAGCATTTGTTTTTTCACTAGCATTGGCAGGAGCTGAAGCTAGGCTGGTAAATGCTGGTGACAATGTGCAGCCGGGTGCAAAGAGAGAGCAGGAAGTTCCCTACCCCAACAAAACCTTGGACAGGGAGAGCCTGTCAGATGGAGAACTGTTCACTGGGACTTGTCTGCTCTCAGTTTCACTTGTTCCTGACATTACTGCTCTCAGTTCTCATCCCTTATCCTGTTCAGTCTTTTGACTGGCTTGATTTTTCTAATTTCTGGGATACTGTTACTGAAGCCAAGTCCAGTAAAACAGTGTAGCTCATACACTCCTCACTCTTCATTTTCTGTATTTGAAGTTACAGTATCTCTGTGTGTTTTGGAATAAGCTCTGTGTTCGCTTACATCAATCTTTCACCAGGTTTGCCAGTGCTGGGGACTCAACCCAACAGAGTCAGTAGAAGAGTAAGAGAAAGGTCTGTGGTGGTTATTTACACATTAACACTCTTTACCTGCCAGTTATTGGCGCCCCAAGCTCGGTGCAGAGCCGGGCACACTGGCAGTGCCCTGGGAGAGCTGCCCAACACACGGAAAACGTGGAAATGGATGTTATGTCCATCTGTGTCTTGTCCTGCATCGCTTGCGGAACAACTGTGCTGTGCTGAGGGCGTTTGATGAGACAGCACCTGGAATTCCATGTATGTGCCTGGGAGAGTGAAGGAACACATCAGCACACAGGACCTGTCTGCTCCCTATGGCTCCCTGACAGGAGGGCACAGCGAGGTGGGGCCGGTCTCCTCTGCCGTGCCTGCAGTGGCAGGACCAGAGCAAATGGCCTCAAGCTGAGACCAGGGAGATTCAGATTAGATATTAGAAAATATTTTTTCACTGTTCAGGTGGTCAGGCATTGGAAGGGGCTGCCCAGGGAGGTGGTGGAGTCACCTTCTCTGGAGGTGTTTGAGAGGCATCTGGATGTGGCGCTGGGTGATGTGGTTTAAGGGTCACAGTGGTGGTGCTGGGTTGACAGTCTGACTGGATGATTTTAAAGTCTCCTCCAACCCCGATCACAGAATCACAGAATATCCTCATGTGAAAGGGATTCACATGGATCACCCAGTCCAACCCCTGGCCCTGCCCAGGACACCCCAGCAGTGCCACCCTGTCCCTGAGAGCGTTGTCCAAACGCTCCTTGAGCTCTGGCAGCCTTGGGGCCGTGACCACTGCCCTGGGGAGCCTGGTCAGTGCCCGACCACCCTCTGGGGGAAGAACCTTCTCCTGATACCCATCTCAGCCCCCGTGACACAGCTCGAGGTGCAGTGATGCGATGGTTCTGTGGTTCTCTGCCCCCGGCGGTGCCACCGCCCCTCAGCCCGGCCCGCGCCATGTCGGGGCGCCCCGGAAGCGCGGCCGGGGCGGGTTCGCTTCCTGCGCGCGGGGCGGGCGGGCGGTGGCGGCAGGAAATGGCGGCGGAGCTGCGGCTGCAGCTGCCGGGCCCTCCCGCTCCGCAGCGCCGGGCTCAGCCCGCATAGAGCCGCCGGCCGCGCCGGGCCCGCGCCGCCGCCTCCGGGACGGACTCCGAGCACTTTACATACATGAGGTACCGGGAGCGCGGGCGGCGCCGCCCGGGCCGCGCGGGGCGGGGGACGGGCCGGGCGGCGGCGGCGGAGCCCCGGGCGGCCCGAGGGGTCGGGGTCGCCCTCGCCGGGTCGCGGGGCCGGCAGAGGGGCCGCCCCGGGGGGGTCGCGGCGCCCGCCAGAGCTGTGTTCCCTCCCCCCCGGGCCGAGCTCTGCCCTCCCCGGCTCGGGGTTCGCTCCTGCGGGGCCGGCAGCGCTCGGGGGCCGCCGGCGGGGCACGGAGGGTCCCGGGGCTGCGCCGGAACCGCATCCGCGGGATGAAGTGATGCAGCAGAATTGTTTTCCTTAAAGTCCTTGAAAGGGTGAAGTGCAGGGCTGGATGTTGGGGTGCAGGTAGGACACGCAGGCTGGGTGCTGGGCACAGGGGCACACAGGGCCGGCAGGGCAGGCTCTGCCCGCTCCCCTCCTGTCCCGGGACACGCACACACCTCCATCCCATCCCTGGGCCATCCGTGTGCTCCCTCCTGACCAGCCCCACCTGGAGCTCCCTGTACATCCTGACCCCGCACCAGTTTTATTTTCGTGCTGCATTGCTGTTGACATGGAAACCAACACCGCTTTCTCTTCTAGAGAATTGGAAGCTAAAGCTACCAAAGAAGTCGAAAGAAAACTAAGCAGGTAAAAGGCTCATTTAAATTCCCTCCCACAGTTTAGATGGAGAGTTGGCCTTGGGCTAGAAATAGTTGTGGGCTTTATCGGGAGCTTTAATCTCTTGTTAATTGTAAAGATAAAAAAAACCCCTGAATTGGAAAACGTCCTCTATTGCATAGAGAAATCTCTGCAAGTTTAGTTAATTCTGCAGACTAAACACCTTTTCAGCAGGGGTTTTTTTTTCGCAGAACAATGTCAGGTGCATGATAGAGTGTCTTTAATAGGGGAGGTTTTTGAAGAGAAAAATAACTGTTCTGCTCTAGGATGTAGTACCTAAAAATAACTAAAAAATAAAGGAAGAGTGGGGGGGGGTTTCTATGCACTTCAGGCAAATATTGTTGGGAGGCAAGAAACAATTGGTTGTGGCAAGAACTCAAATAAACTGTATGTTGCCGCAGAACTATTGGATCTTTGCCTCTTTTGCCATGGAGAGTTAGTTGGTGAATTTCCTGTTAGCGCATAGTTTGTAGAAGGAAAACTTTGTAAAATGGGCAGGAGTTCAGAGTCATGTTGAATTAAGAATTCTGTGCCATCACACATCATTTTTCTATTTAAGTAGTTGTTTCTTCTGCACCGTTTGCTTTTAGTCCTGTGACTTTCCCGCAGATATCTGCTCTGGTTTTTACATTCTCTGATTTCAGCTTTTGTCCTACTTCCTTTTTGGGTTCTTTTTCAGTTAGACCTTAAAGGGCCTTTTGCTAATTGTTAAAGGGATTTCCAAATGTGCCCAAACCCTGAATATAGCTGATAGAATCCCAGATTTGGTACCTTTCATTTTTCCCTCTTTCCCATGCCTGAGCAGTCTCCCGCTTCCAGGCAGAGTTAGGATCGCACTGTGAAAACTGCTTTGCTTTCCCCTGCTGTCAGGATTTTTTTGGTAATACGCTTAAGCATGAATAATTTTTCCCATGTTGTTGTTGAAATAAATACATGGAGTAATTTGAACACGCGGAATCTTTAAGATACCTTTGGCACATTGCTGTTAACCCGTCAGGGTTCTGTGAAAGCACTTGGTGTTTTCTTGATGACAGAAGTGATTTCAGAACTGTGTTATTTAGAGTGACAGAGTGCTAAGTTCAGAGCAGTATTTGGTGCCAGTCTTAGTAAGTCAGTAGATCTGCACATTTTTATGACCTTAGCAGAGATCTTGTCACGCTGCAGGCGAGGCCAAGAGTGACAAGAAGTGAAAGAAAACTACAGACGTGCCAAAATTCAGTGCTTGGAGAGTAAATTGTACTGTGGAATGGGTCCCTGTGTCTCTCTGACACAGAGGGGTATGTTTTATTCATTGAAAAGATTCAGAACTGGTTTGAAGTTCACATTGCTGCCCCATCTGGTTTATGTTTAGCCAGGGAGCCCTGGTTGTGTGAGCACACAGCTGATAAACCGTGATGTGCCTGCGCTGGCCGGGCCTGGTAATTGTTTTACTGGGGTAGAACTCTGCAGATAGCCCTCGTTCTTCCTCCAGTGGCATTATTTACAGTCTTATTAAATTTGCAGTGACCTAGTCAAGATGTAAAAGAGCAAATATTCTTCCCTGGGAAGGTACATAACCCTGTGCTACAGTTTATGTTAATCCCAGATTTCACAGTGTGGATGTAGACTCTGAACACCATGGGACACTGGTTTTGCTTCGTGTGTATTCTGAAGTCACTTCTGGAGTTTATGCTTATAAATTAATGGGTAGCAAATATTTTTTATCTTACTGGGAATATTGGCCTAGACTGTAGGTTTGTGACAGGATTAAGTATCACAGATTTCAGTACAGCTTGCTTATCCAGTTGGAGTGATTCCTATTTTACACTCAGGATTAGCATTTGGCTTGCTTGGCCTTTTGAAAAAGAATCCTCATTTGGTCTGTGTTCTCTCTAGAATTCATACATGCCTAGTGCTGCACAAATATTCCTGGTCTCAAAAATAAGCCCGTGACAGTAATTCAGACAAGTCCATTGCACAGTGTTAATGTTACGAGTCAAATGTCACCTGTTTGGCCAGAACAAGAGCTATCCAGTGTTAACTGGGGACATCTAAGAGTTAAATTTGGTTAAAATCGGGACTGCTAAAAATCACCATTTAGTTCTTCTGATTTAAGCAATAACCTTTCAATTCTGTTTGGTAAACAGGGCTTTCCTGCCTCATTTATGTGGAACTGAGAGAAGGTAAATATCTGAAATATGTTTACAGTTATTTTCCCAAACCCAGGGGTTTGTCTCGTTTCACAAGCATGCAAACCATAGGGAAGAATCTCCATGGCTCCCATTCCTCTGTGATTCTGCTCCACATTCCATCTGCATTGGTTGCAGACTGGCCGTGTTTTGGGAGAGCAAACTTCTCACCTGTAGATTTCATCCTTGTATTCTAAGTTGCTACTGTACAATTGATTTTTATGGTTTCGTGTTACAATAACTACAATATTGCTGTGATATGTTCCTTATTTGCTACAGGAGTAAAAAAGAGATGGCTCAATGATAGAGACATAGAGAAACAGGGAGAAATGCAGTTGTTTCTGTTGATGTTTAAGCAGTTGGTTTTCTGTTGGGTTTTGGGAGGTGTGGGTCTTTTCCCTGAGAAACTCCTGATGGAATGATGTCTGCTGTGAAAGGGGAAGAGTTTACTGCAGAAAAAAACCGATTCTATTTGTGCTTTTTGAGACTTTTAGAGACACCTTTGCAAAATTACACACCCCTTTCTCCTCCACAGACACTTTTCCAGGTCATATATAATTGTCAGGTGGTCCCCATAAGGTACCTTGTATTTACTTTTGCATTTTGGGTCTCAGAGCAAACCCCTGTGCAGAGCAGTGCTGGCTCTGCAGCAATAAGGCTGCAGCAGCCTGGGAGTGGGTCAGAGTTAAGGTGCTGGTTTTGAACAGTTGTTTGGGTTTGTGCTTCTGTTAGAGCCTCCTATGGTATGACCAGTGTGACTGTGGAGGAGCAGTTTAATCTGCCTCCTTCGGTCCCTCATTTGTTACAGAAGATAGGGATTGTTTATGGCTGCTGCTGGAGTCTTGTGGAGTTGGATGATAAAGTTCTTGGGAAACAGATCTGTCTTTTGTCTGCTTACATAGCAGTGAACATCTCGGGTGAAACTTGAGGACAAAACTAACACAAATGTGCCAGAATTATGGTGCATTTATAGTGCTTGTAGTTGGGAACATTGTTCTGATGAGCCAGCGTCTGTACTGGGAAAATGGGAAAGCTGAGTGTGTTCCAGGTAATTGGTAGTGGCAGACATGGTAGGTGCAATTCTAGCACTTCACTTTTAGGGTGATAATTTAAAGACTGAGGTATTTAAAAGCAAAAAAGAAAGTAGCTGATACTCATTTACTAATTAATTATTCATTGAAGTATTTGTTTCAGTTTTTAGCTTGGCAGCACCTCTCCTTTCTGTTAATAGCTGGAAAGAACTAACAGACATACACGGCTGTAAATGAGTGGGTTTGTTTTGTTCTCACTGCCTGAGGCTCTCTGTGCTCCCAGGAACACGCTGGGTGGGTTCAGGTGCCAGAGTGTTTGTTGGGGTTTTTTGTTAACTTCAAAGTCCTGGTGTCTATTCCATGAACTCTTCCTGGTGTAGTTTGCTGTTCTGTGGGACACGTGGATAAAGGAACTGTAGGATCCCTCTTTAATCAAAATACACAGTTTATAATTGATCCTTGTAGAATTCTGGTGAGTAGAAAAGCTGTTGGTTTTTATAGAACCTGAGAAATCATTTTTATTGGCAGTTGTATGTAATTGTGTAATTTCAAAAAATTTAAAGATTAGGGAACCTTTATGTCAAAATATAAACAGTCTCAGCGATGTGTTTGGAAGTGTGTGTAGAAGATCAGCTGCAGGTTGAGCACATGGTGCTTTGCAGAATTGTTAAAGACCTTTTGATTCCTGATGCTTACCTGTAGTTACCTGGCAGTGTTCCACCTGTAGCACTGCAAGTTAATTTATAACTAGAAGAAGAGCAAACAGTGGAAAGAATTAATTTATTTATTTGTTTCACCCAAAATTTATTTCGTGTTTGTCACTGGAATTTTTAGAGTGGTTTCAAAAGCCTCTGTGTACAATCACTTCTAATTCTACCTTGTGTGTTTGTTCCATGGAGTATATGGGAAGAAGGTAAAAATCCATAGTTATTTTTTGCCTTCAGCTGTTAATCCAGTTGCCACCATCTCCCCAGGTGTCACATCCACATGGCTGTTAAATCCCTCCAGGGATGGTGACTCGGAATTCTTGTAACCATCATTTCCTCTGTGAGGTGACAGAATTGTGATTTTATTGTGGCAAAACATGTTGCCCTTTGGTATATTGTAACAACAAAGATAGCAGTGCTGCACAAACATTAATTACTGCATCCTCAGCCTGTCTGCCAGGGAGTATATGGATGAACTTGATTTTCCCCTTCTGCAACATAAGAATAAAGGTTAAATATGAGTATTTCAGCCCAGGTATTTTTACAATGCCAAACTGGACCTTTAGAAATTAAAGATTAATAGAATTCTTTTTCAAGAATTAAAGTAATGAGTGAAACGTGATTTGATATAAATATTGACCTGAAATGTTTGCAGTTTGAGCATGAGAGCTTTTTCCAGTTTGCACAAGCCAAATAACAGATCAAGCCATACAAAAATAAAGTGTCTTGCACTCTCTTGACACCTGTTCTAGGAGATTAAAAAGCTGAGTTTGATTTTGATTTTTTTTTTTTTTTAAATGGCTTAATTGAGGAAAACATTTTGGTAGTTTGATGGGTTTTTTCCCCCTTATACAAGGAATTGTGCTGGGGTACACACCTGGAGCAAAAAATCACTTTTAAAAAAGAAAAGGTAAATATTTATCTGACCCTCGGTCTGTTCAAATTTATGCAGATAGCAGCAGTTTCTCCTTGCACATTCTCAGAGCCATCAAATGTACAGTCTCTCCTGAGATCAAGATCCATTTTCATTTGGTCTCATTTGAAAATAAAGCACCTTTCAAGTTAAGCTGTTGAAACCAGAGGCCTTTGTTCTGTCTCCGATGTGGATTTCCTATGGCCGGGGTGTTTTATTTTCACTTGATCTAAATTGAAAAATATGGTTTGCATTTCTGCTGAGGCCATTTAACCTTGAGCAAGCTAATCCCATTACACAGGAGGAGAAGGACGTTCCCTGTGCTGTGTTTGGTGAAAGTGGGGTGGCTGATAGGGGAAATCACGGGCCTGTTTGTGTGTTTATGTTCTCGGTTGGAGTGCTTGGGCCTTGGCTGGGGCCCGCTGGCAGGGTGAGCCCAGCGTGCTGCTGCAGACACTTTGGCCACACAAGGTCGATGGATTAAATCTCCCAGATACAGGGAAAAGCCCAGCAAAAAACCTGGTTGTTTTTCTGGCTTTGTGTTGTTACCACAAGACCGGATTCCTGCGGTGGTTCCTGTTCCGTGCTGCAAAGGGCCATGGAGCTGCTGTTACTTGGACACAGGAACAGGGAGCCCTTAGTCAGAGGTGGGGAATGGGAAATGCTACATTCCACTCCTGTTTCTCAGGGAGTAGCATCAGAAATGGAGCTTGTTTGTTATATGTTCCAGTGGAGGTGGACTCGGAGGCATCAGTCCCATCATTTGCTGTCTGGTGAGAGGGCCCTGGATTTGTGTGTTGGAAAGAATAAGGGAGACTGACATTTCCTGCTGTCAGAGATGAAAATTCAGGAGTTCTGCCTGACACTGAAGACTTAATAGGCAAATGTGAATTTGTGTCTCAGGCTTAAGTTTATGTATGAGGGTGGTGGATAGGCCTGTCTTCCTTGAAGGGTTCAGTTTTCAGGGAAGAACAGGAGCAGGAAGGGCTTTGCTGCTGCTGTACAGTGGGTTAGTTTTGCACTCCAGTCACTAAGATTTAATGTTATAGTGGTAATTAATACTCTTAAAAACTCAGCATGCACTATAGGTGGATAATTTTTATCCAGCGGTTGCCTGGAGTCCTGATCCTAATCATCGGAGGTTTTATGTATCCTAAGATGGCTTTGTAATCTAGAATCTGTTTTTCTAAATTAAATGAAAATCAGATGTCATAGAGTGTCACAGTTTAGGAGTTCTGTTGTTCCTGTGTGAAAACAAACCGATGATGCTGTGGTAGAATATTCCAGAGATATTGGTATGTTAGTTGTTAGCATCTGTATTCTCAAAATGAAATCGTGTTGATTTAGCTGGAGCAGGATTGATGAGTTACTTTTTTTCCCTGTGAAAATACTATTTTGCATTCTGCTTGTTCTTGAACATGCTACAGCTTTCTTCTAAAAGCGGAACAATTTTTCAGTTAATGCAGTTTTGGCATGTGACAGACTGAAATTTGTTATACAAAACAAGTGCTGGTGGCTTTCTTAGCTCTTAGAGCTCTCAGAGATTCTGTAACTAAGCTTTTTCTCCAGCAGCCAGTCCGAGGGGAGGTCCCAGCCTGGGTGTTGGCAGGGTGGGCAGAGCTGCCCACAGACCATCTCCACCGAGGAACTGAGGCTGGGAGAGACAAGGGCTGTGGGCATGACCTCTCCTGGCTGAGGGAGGAGGACACAGTACTCTGCCTTTTCAGCTGGATTAGGCATCTCCTGCTGTCAGTGGTACCTCAGGAAGTACTGAATTCCTGAGGAGTGAACCATTGACTCTGCTCTGTATGGAAGGGAGCTGTAAATGAACTGGGGGTTGTGTTGAGAAGGAGCTGGGACCTATAGAACCTGTTTCCTCTGCACTGATTCCAGACCTGGTATTGTTGTCCAACTTAAATTGCCTGTTAAAAATTGGACTGTCCCAAATTAACTCAAACTGAGGATCAGTGTCACCAACTTCCCTTTGGTTACAAATGCTCAGGGTGTGAGACAGCAAGGGACAAAACTGACTGATGTGTCACCTTTGCAGTGCACAGATGTCACTGCAGGTTAATCATTAAACTCAGATTTGCACTGCATCCAAGGGGTTGCTCTAAATGAAACTGGCCAGCTGGAATTGTTTCTGCAGTTACATGACTGACCTCTTAGCTGTCCATGAAATCATTTTTGAGACCCGGTTGTAAATGCAGAATTGCTTTTGCAGTGAGACAGTCCTCGATGAGTCTTGCAGCCGGATGATAAAGCTGTGGCAAAATGCAAAATAGCCAGGTTGTGTTTGGTGGGTTGTGATTCCTCTGGCAGTGCAACTGAAACACAGAGGGGGCTCAGAAGTAACACTTTTAGATATTTTTTGGGGGTATCTTAGCACATAAGAAGCAATTCTTTCTTAAGAGAAGTAACTAATGCTTGCTGTCTGCTATTGGAAAATCTTAAAAGCCGGAATTTGGTCTGTAGAAGCTTCTCAGAGCAGGGGTGTGTCTGTAGCAGGTCAGTGTGTGGGTGGTTTGAGTGCTCACTGTCAGAGCAGCTCTGCTGCTGGCCAGACCTGCAGGACCAGGTGGCTGCTGCTGCTGCTCACACATGCAACAAGAGGTGTTGGTACCTGGAACAGCCCCCTCGGAGTGGTAGAGGAGAAAAGGGATGCTGGATGTGCAGTAAAGCACTGTTATTCCAACAGAAGGGAGCACTGGGAGCTGGAACTCACATGTGGATTTTTAAAAAAATTAAAAATGAAAACTCCAAAACTAACACCTGCAGTCACTTTGAAAGGGACTTGAGCTAAAAGTAAAATTAACTGGTTATTGATATATCTAAAAAGTAATGAAAGTTTTAGTACTTGTGGAATATCTTGTAGTTTAATGCATTCAATTGGCATTGTTTCTGGCACATAACAAATTACCTTGTCTGAAAGTGGAGGTGTGTAGTTATGGGCAGTTTGGGGTTAAAAAGGAGCCCAGTGTTTCCAGGCAGAGGCAAGTAGTGACTGCCCCAATTGACACTGTCAGTTCTTTTTCCTCAAAAATCTTTTGAGGTGTGTTTTTAAACAGGGTAAGCTGGACAGGGATGTTGCTGCTCAGCCTCCAGTTTGAGCACAAAATACTGTGTATCAAGTGAATTTAGTTAATGCACTGGGTTTTGGTTTCACTTTTGACAGGTTGCAGTTTTGTCCGTGGGTTGGGGAGCTCTGAAATGTTGGTGCCAGCTGTGGTCTGGCAGTGCCCACGCTCGGGTGGTTCCTGGCAGAGGTGGTTGGGGTGAGGGAGCTGGTGCAGATGTGCAGGGGGTGTGTGGCTTTGGCTGAGTGTGGGAATGCTCCGGGCTGGGATGTGCCAGAGTTCAGTTGTACCAGTTCAGGTAGAGATTAAATAACATCTGAATTTGCTGCCTTTTGAATCAAATTAAAGTCTAAGCCTTCATTGTAAGCTCTGGAAGAAAGAACACCTTACGTGTAGCTTGACACCACATCTGCTCTTAAAGTCCTGTCATTTGTGTCTTGCAGTGACACTGACAGTCCCTGTAGAAACAGGATCCAATTAGAAGCAAAATTCCCCAGTTCCTTTTGTGTCACTGTGAAATAATTGTTCTAAAATGAATCTAAGTGTGTACAGATTGTATTTTGGGAGAGTTAATTACAAACTGTGTGGTTCAGGGATTTAGTGCAAGAAGAGGAAGAACAGTTGATGGAAGAAAGGAAAAAGAGAAAAGAAGACAAGAAGAAGAAGGAAGCTGCTCAAAAAAAGGTATGTGGAGCACTGAAAAATAAAACCCTGTGCTCAGGGGTGACTTGTTTCACCACTAGTAAAAACTGATTTAGCTGTTGTTACTCACAGGTGTTTTCTTGTTAATGCAGTGGTTTAGATTCAAATGTGCTGTCAGTTATATGGTGGTAACTGTCATACTGAACAATGTAATTGGCTCTGTGTAGTTTCTTACAAGACTAAATTTTCTTCTGAGATGACCCTTCTTTTTAATGATTGTCACTAGAGCCAGTTTTAAGTTTGAAACCTCTCACTGTAAATGCATTTATTAGTAGAATAAAAATACCATTTGAAGGTAGTGGCTTTTAGCTGTATCCTTATTTTAATATATCTTATTCTTCAGTATGTAAACATGTCATAAGAGAATTTGTAGTAGGATAGGTGGATAAAAATGAAAATATTGATAGCAAAGGTGTTTAGGGAGGGAAACATCACGGGAATGCTTGTAAACACTTCAGAATCCCTGTTTACTGACAAGATGCTCTTCATTGCCATTGATTCTAAATATTGACGCTGAGCTTGAGAGGAGCTTGTAAATGTGGGTTTTAAATATGTCCATTTTGGGATTCTTTGGCTGGTGGGAGCAGAGTGAACCTGCTCAGCAGTTTTCCTGTGATTCCATTGCCTGATGCTGGATATGGCTCTTGGGAACACACTGGTTGGTTTTACCTTCACAGGCTTGCTGGCAAAACCTGCAGAGTCTTGAACCGAGCACTTTGGAAGTCCTCAGCTGAAACATGTTCAATGTTTTTTTTCTTAGAGACTTGCACCTCAGTGCAGAAGGCAGTCAGGAGCCTGGGCTCAGCTCCTTGCCCTTCAGGGGTCTCTTTGGGTGCTGTGGATTACCAGAAACAGCAAAAAAAGTTTTGAAAAGTTCTGAGTTGTCTTATTTTCCTGTTCATGGGCCAAGTGCCAGGCAAATGACTCGTGGGGTCACAACTGGGGAGGGTACAAACTATGTACCCTTTTCTGTCAGCATAAGAAGGTGAAAAGGAAGGGTCTTCTGTTAGTGTGCCCTTGATTTCCTGGGGAGAGGCAAGATTGGGGCACTGAAGAGTTGTGGTTAAAGTTTCAGCCCTAGCAGTGCTAATGTCTGAATCTGGGCAAGTCTGACATCAAACCAGTGAATCCATGAATTCTTTTTGCATTCACACACTCTCCTTTCTCTCCCTCCTCGTGGATTTTATTGTAGACAATCACACCCTCAGTATTTTTGCAAGTCTATTACATACTGCAAATATATGGAACATCACAATTAAAATGGGTTTTATGCAGCTTCCAGAGTGACTGCATCAAATTAAATCTCATTTTGTTGTGGCAATAATTGATTTTAAAAGTGAGAACTCTAGTTTCAGATAGGAGGAACTATGATTTGTGCTTTTGGGAGGTGCTTTCTGAGCACAATCTCACTGTGGTTTATAGTTAAGAGCACACCATTGAGGTGCACTAACATACAAGAAATGTCTCTGTCCCCAGTTTTATGCTATGATAAAGTTTTATTCAAATAGATCTTTCATCTTGGCCGTACCACAGGTGTAACCTGTTGAATCTTGGAAATGAAAGACTTGAAGCTTTGGCATTTGCTCTCTCACTCCTTTCTTTTTCCAGGTCCCTCCCCCTTCCCTGCCCTGTTCTGCAATAAAAGTGGTGGCGGCTCTTTGCTTCCAGGCACAGTTTTTAACTCACTTAAAACATCTTAATTTGCAAGTTTAATTCAGTCTGTTTCATGTAGTTATCTTTCAAATTAATTTTGTCTTCTGTAACATTTAAACAGCTTTTTAGGCATAAGGAATAATAGGCCTGGGTTGGTTAAAGAGATGCTTCTGAAGTAGATAATTAAATAACTTGAAACCATATTAAAAGAGGAAAGTCAAAAGCTAATGTTGCTTTATGAAGTGGCACATGCACATGTGGTTTCTCTCTTATCTGCACAAATCACTGACACTTCTTTTTTCTTGTTCTAGGCCATTGAACAAAAAATCAAAGGTAAGTTACTTTACGGTTAGTTTTACTCTGTGTATTTTTTCTGTGGTTTTAAATGTGTTGAATCAAACGTGTCACCTGAAAACTCCTTTCAGAAGTGAAAGGTGGGATCCTTGAGATTCAGCTGCACTTTTTCAAAGTGACCACAAAAGTCTAGATGAGTAATGGCAAAGGGTTTATCCAGGGGTTGGACTTGCTGGTCTTCCTGTTTTCCATTCTTAGTACACAGCACCAAGCATAGACATAATACCTGGAGTTCTTGTCCTGGTTTGCATTTTTCCTTCCCCTTTTTTACCTTGATTGCAAGTGCACAAACACTTAAGGAATGACCATGTATAGAATGGTCAGTTTGAAATTTAGGTTCCAGATATTCTAAGTGCAGCTGGGATTGGGAACACTTGGTAGACAAGTTATTGATATGTCCAGTTTTAACTCTTGCCTGTGAAGGGTTCGTCCTGCAAAGTGATCAAGATGCCACTCCCTGAAAGGTGTCATTTCCATGTTCATGGCAGGTGGGAGCACTGCAGTTTTTCTGAATATTTGTAGAGTTTGTGCAAATCTCCATCCCAACCAGCTCCTAAAAAGGAGAACAAAGATTGTTTTCACTTTTCTCTTGAATTTAAAGAATTAGGAAAATATCTAGATTTGTTCTGAAGTGATAAAATGTGTTTGAAAAGAAGATGGAGAGGGAAAATAGTAGAATACTTTGCTGTAAATAGTAACGTACATTTGGAGTGACCATTTGACCCGTGTGCTCGGGCTGCTCTGGCATCATGTCAGGGCCAAAGCAAATGGCTAAAAATAGCACGAAGAGGGAGGGCAGGAATTCTGCTCAAGAGGCTACCTGGTGGGAATCTTCACAGGGAAAGCAAATGCCTTCCTTCCGAAGGACAAAGTAATTTTTTTAAAATTTTTTTTTTAATTTTTCCTTTTCTTCTTTAAGGCCTAACGTTCACTAATGGAAATAATAAATTCCAACTTAATTACATTATTATTTAAAGGGTATTTCAGAAAGTTTAACAGGAATTTAAAGTCGTCAGAGAAACACAAGCTGGCAGTGCTCTGGAAGAACAGACATCATGAAATGCAGATACACAACTTTTTGCCACAGTTTCTATAGGAACAAAATCCATATCTTGTGTTGCATGGCTTTTGCCTTGTTTCATCAGTTTTGCCTCCTTGTATTCAGGATGCAAATTAATGTTTCATTAGTTTCCAAGTTTCCATCACGTTAATGTCTTAAATAATTTATTCTGTGCATGAGCTGAAGATAAAATACAAGAGTATAGGATCTCTAAATAATTCAGAATTATGTGCCTCTTTCAGAAAAGGAACTGGTTAAGTGGTGGGGGTAGAGAAGGAGGATATTTCTTGGTTTTAAACATAGTTGGGATGGGTCTAAACTGTTGTTTTAGCTAAGGTAGAAATTGCTGTTGTGCCAGCTGAAGTAGGTCCCAGCATTCATGTAAAATGACAGAAACCTTCCGAGAAAGTTCACAGAGCTGGGGGTTTTCCTGTTCAGGATTGGGGATGGAAGTAACGAAGATGATGCTGATATAAATGTTTCTGCTGCCAGG
Organism: Corapipo altera; assembly: GCF_003945725.1. NCBI lineage: Eukaryota > Metazoa > Chordata > Aves > Passeriformes > Pipridae > Corapipo > Corapipo altera. The sequence goes on from NW_020885023.1 coordinate 134,255, forward strand.
AGCATTTTATTACTGTAGTATTGCAGTTAAAAACACACGTGTGGCATTCCTGCGGATTTCAGGGATTCTGACCTTTCTGGTTTGATCCAGCTGGTTTAGTTAAAGGAGGGAAGAGCAGGTTGGAGCAGTTAGAGGTGAGTGTATTAGTTGCTAAGTGGAAGGTTTATCTGTTTGTGGAGCAGCTGGTAAAACACATGGACACGTGCCATCCCAGTGCTCTTTTACCAGGTATTTTAGGAAAAAAAGGATAATTTGAAAATCCCTGTTTGTTGAGAGTACTGTAGAATAGTCAGTTGTTGTGGTATTCTTTCTGGCCTGCCAAAATATGTCCTTTTGCTCTGTTTGAAGTCAGTGCTATTAAAGATAGACAAATCAATCCATTTATCCTGAATTCCCTCTAAACCAGAACTCTGCAAGCAGCACTGTGGCCCCAGGTAGCTGCTGGTGACTCAAGCACTGAAGGAAATGCTGTTGAAGGAGGATGTTTGGGTTTGGCTGTGTGTGCTGCTCCAGCAGTCGGGCTGTGCTGCCCCAGGGTGAGAGCTCAGCGGGAGCTGAAGTGCCCTTTGCACACCATTTAATGTATAGATGTGAAGTAACTGAGAAAACTGGCTCAGTGCTGGGGTTGGGGTTAGTTCTGAAAGGTTCTGGGCTTTGGGGAGCAGCAGGAGCTCGAGCTGCACCCAGCTGTCACTGCAGCACTGGATCCCTCAGCAGAAAGTGCCGCTTTCATTGCAGAACAGAATAAACTGAATTACCCACTGAAACGGAAAGTGCTCTAAAAATAGCTGGGTGTGGAATTGAAATCTTTGACTCATATTTCCCACCTTGGAAACTTATTCGTGTTCTTCTCGGCGAAGCAGAATGGCCCGACTGCACTGACCCTTCTGGTTTTCGTCGGGGTTTTCACTTGCCTGACTCTGCTTTTCCCAGTTGGAAAAACTCTTCTGTTAGCTCTTAAATCTTGCAAGTGAGTAGAAGAATGCCGGGAATGGGCCTGGCTGGCTGTGCAGTCCCCGCAGGAAAGGCGCGCTCACCTCTGGATCCGCAGGGGTTAACGCCTTGGCAAACACGGAGATATTTTCCAGAGCAGCTCCGAGCTCACAGCTGCGGCCATTTTTCCACCACGAAAATTCTAGCACTACATCTTACGTGTGTCAGCTTGAAAGCCAGACTTCCTCTGTTTGCCCTTCAGCATTCCAGCCCTGACAACTCCGGGGCATGCCATGCAGGGAGAGCTGCACAAGGCGTTTTTCAGGGGCAGCTCCAGCAGCAGCGACAAGGAGCGTTTCCCTGCCAGCCTGGTGCTGTTCTTTGTGTGTGTTAGGGGAGGATTTGATCTCTGTACGCTGATTTTGGGCGAGGGAGAAACTGTTTTCCATCTGCGTTAAAGTTACTCAAGCAGCTGCCATTTTTTTATTGGAGGGGGAGCGTGAGTCCCTGGGCCCCTGCTCCAGGAGGAGTTGGCAGGCAGCTCCTGGAGCAGTAAAATGACACCATGCTTCTCCTCCATTTTCTAATGAAATCTGCAGAGTGGGAAAGCAACACAAGTTGGAAGCGTCTTTCTTTGGAATCTCTCTGTAAACTGTAACTCCACCATCCCCTGCTCTGAGGGTTTGCAGCAGGTTTGTTCTTTATGAAAATCTGTCATTTTTAATACTCATTTCTGTAAACTTGCTGTTCCTAGTCAAGTTAATTAACTGTGATAAACTGTAGGTCTGTTAGTATTGTATTTCTGCATTAATAAGATTCAAAATAAAATGCTGGTATGCAGAATAAACTTTTATTAACAAGCTACTTGTTTAGAACAAATTAAAATATTAAGGTAATGATTTAGGGGTGTTGGAATTCATAGTAGCCATATTGGAATATTAATGTTATTTAGTCTTCTGAGAAGTTGTGGAGCAGAAAATGTTGGATGGGATAAATTGTATAGCTTAAAACTTACTCTGTGATTCTGAGGGAAGCGAAGGCAAGGGAATTCTGTGTGCTTTGGATAATTTTAGTTTAAAATGAGCATACAAATGTGGACTCCGTATTCTGTAGTCTAACCCTGGGACCTGGCATATTGCTATTTAGTTTGGTGATCACAGTAGACAGAATTGCTGCATTTGCTGAGGAAATGAATGCTTAGAATATGTGAGAAATTTAATATTCTTGAACTGTTAGAGAAGTGCTGTTGGTGCTGTGCCTTAGGGCTGGCTGGGCAGAGAGTACCTTGTTTATTAGTTGCTCTCCTTCGTAGTCAAAAGCGATTTGAGTTCCTGCAGGTCCTTGGGGTCTGTTCTAACACACTTGGTCTTAAAGTGGCTTTAATTAGGAAAGTAAAGTGTTAGGACTGCCATGAGTGTGCTGCTGGCAGCTCTGTCGGGGTGTCCAGGGAATGTCAGATGGAAATTATTTCACTTTATCCCAGAAGAGCAGTTGTAGGGCAGTGGAAGTGGCAAGGAAGGAGAAGTGACTCTGAGCACATTACCAGGTGCTCTATGTTGTATTAAAACCTCCTCAAGTGAGGGGTATTTATATTTTCTGCTTAACCTGACAGGAAAAAAAAAAAAAAAGCTTGAGTGGGGTGTGCTGGAGGAGTGTGTGTGAAGGAGTGTGTGGCTCCAGGACTGCTCTGTTGGCTGGATGTGACACTGGCTGCAGGAAGGGGGTTCTCTGTGTCCCTGTCAGCACAGCTCAGGCTGTGAGGGCACACTCATGGAATCCACTGAAGCAAGAAGCATAGGGAGAGTGCCAAAAGTTAAGGTTTGGGCAGTGGTTACACAGATTGTGGAGTGTGAATAAATGTGTTTTAATTTCAGAACTTTTTGCTGTACCTAGACCACAGAGAAGAGCAAAGTGCTTCTGCATTAAGTTGTCAACAAATTCACAGCAATTTGCTTACATAGCAGCCCCCCACACCCCCTGGGCTTACTCACTCTCAGTTATTTTATTTTTAAAGCAAGAAGTTTTAGAAGGAGCAAATGAAGTAGATTTGCTTAAGACTACATTGTATTTGGGTAGTTCAGTTTTGATCATAATTTGTTGTTCATTATGTGCATCAAAACACTGTTCAAGGAATCAGTTACCCCCTGTCAATATTGAGGGAAATTGAGGGAATCTGGGGTGTTGTTGTTGATCTTTATCAACTTCCCAGTTTATCTGATAGCTTTTGAATCCCTTCTATTCCCTGTGCTCTGTACATTAAGTTGATTTATGTCCTGGCCATTCCTGTCCTTAATTCAGTCCCTCTCCAGTCAGCTGTGAAATGGGAGAGCTGTGCCCAGAGGGGTGTGGGGGGAGCTGGGTGCTCCTCACACTGAGACTTCTGCCCACCTGTATCTGCCCACCCTTGTCTGCCCACCTCTGTGTCAAACAAGGAGGTTCTTTCCTGCTTTCCTTAAGCAGCCTAAATAAAATAATCCATTAAAACACAACTTGGATGCTGATTCTTCCATTACTTATTTTTTTTGTTGTTCTAAAGACCTTCTAGTTTGTGTTTTTAAGAATATATATTTGTATACCAAAGTAAAAATAAACTGAAATTATAGTCATAATAGCACTGACAACATTCAAATTGATTCTTTAAATAAAAACTTGAGTTTGTTTGCATTTATTTTTTATGTTATATTTCCATGAATCTGTTCCTGAATGTCAATGATAAAATGGTCTTCAAACAAATTTTAAAAATTTTAAAGGCCCCTGAAAACTACATTTTCAGTCATGTAGCCACAGTATTCCTGGTGCTGAGGGAGGTCATGATTGAGTCTTGAGGTATCTCAGGAAGTTCCACAGTAAATATTAACACATTTTATGGATATCCAGAAAATTTGAAAAGTACATTAAGACATCAGTAAGGAGGGAGGGAGCACAGCTGCCCTGTGCTGGGCTGGATGGCAGCAGCACCAGGGCACACACCAGTAGCTCAGTGTCCCCTCCTGCCTGCTGAGCTGCCTTACTCCAGTTCCTGCACTGCCCCACGCTCACCCTGTGCTGCTGTGCTGCTGGGGTGGGCTGTGGAGCTGAGCATGGGGTGGGTTTCCCTTGTTCAGCAGCTGGGTTTGGTGTGTCCCTCGCTGTGACCTCTGCAGCTGCTCTGACCTTCCCCTGGGGCTGTGCTGTTGCCACTGAGATCGTTTGGAGTTGCAGTTGCACATTTGGCATTTTCCCCGTGCCAGTCCCATCCTGCTGGGCTGTGTCTGGAGTTACCTGTGCTGGCAGCTGTTCCTGCTGGCACCAGTGACTTGAGGGCATTGATATCTTCCCCTTGGATATTAGGGTCGACAAAGCAGGGAAGTCTTAGCAACAGGTCCTGTAGGTCCTGTTCACCCCTTGTTCTTCTCAGGTCAGGCCAGGGCAGTTTTCTGTACATGACACTGAAAATCTAACTCCAGTGGGAAACTTAAGTTTTTAGTACTTAAGTAGTTTTCTAAATGAAGGTTAAATGCTGAAATAAACTGCACAGTGCTGGTGTGTCAGCAAAAAGCTATAGAAAGCTGGTTAGTATTAGTTCACTGTAACTGATGATGTTAGGAGTGATAGCAAGGCATATTCCTGCTTCCAGATCTGTGCCATGAAAATGTGTGATTGTGGAATAACAGAGCTTTTCCTGGGGAATGAGTTACAGCTTGAATGGGAAGAAATGCTATCCATTGCATCATATAAAAACACCTTTAAGTATTGACTAAGTCTTTGATATTTTTAAGTTGCCGTTCGTATGAATAACTTTGTCCCACTTTCTTTTTCCTGGGGGTGGGGGTAGTGCCAGAACAAACCAAGACAAGTGTAAGCCAGCCTCAGCCTGTCACCTCCAACGGCACTTCCACAGGAACCAGCACTACTAATAATGCCAAGCGGGCCCCAGCCAGCAGCCAGCAGCAGCCCTTGCCTCGATACCCTCCTCGGGAAGTACCACCGCGATTCCGACACCAGGAACAGAAACAGCTTCTGAAACGAGGGCAGCAGTTACCAGTGATAGCTGCAAACCTGGGATCCACTCCCAAAGTGTTGAACGGCCAGTCAGGAGGCAGCACTGGCACCAGTAACCAGCCCGTGACCAACGGAGAAGTGCCCAACAGCAGCAAAAAACAGCCAGGTGAGGGCAAGCACCTTGTTTTCCCTGAACTAAAATCCAGTATTGTAAATTCCCTTGCCAGGGTAATATTCGAGCCCACATTATTTAAGCTTTCACTGTAAGCTGTAGCATGAAAAGGTACTTGGCTGTGTTGTAGCTTGCTGTTGAACACTGCAGGATGGTATTGGCCTCTTTGTGCAAGTTCCAGACTGAAGCCCCGGCTCATCTCAGTGGCTTCTTGTTACCAGTGGTGTGTGACAGGCACAGCAGGTTTGGAGCAGGTGGTGATTCCAGTATGACCACGACTGTGCTCCACATTTCCAGTCTGTGTCCTGGGTATTGACCCAAGTGTGGTCGTGGTACAAAGCACCTTTTCTGTGTCCAGTTTTGATAGATAGATCTCACAAGGAAGGGCCTTTAGGACCCTTTCCAGAGATGGGCTCACCCCACAGTATGGGCAGCAGGGGAGGGGGAGATTCTTCATGGGTGAGGCTCCTCCTGCAGTGCTGCCTCCAGCTCTGGGGTCCCCAGCACAGGAGGGACATGGACCTGTTGGGACCAGTCCAGAGGTGGCCATGGAGATCATTAGGGGAATGGAGCACCTCTGCTATGGGGAAAGAGATTTGGGATTGTTCAACCTGGAGAAGAGAGGCTTTGGGGTGACTTAATTATGGCCTTCCAGGACCTGAAGTCACCCAAGACAAGAAAGATGGAAAGAGACTATTTACAAGGGCCTGGAGGGACAGGACAAGGGGGAATGGCTTCCTACTGCCAGAGGACAGGGTTAGGTGGGATATCGGGAAAAAATCCTTCCCTATGAGGGTGGGGAGGCCCTGGCCCAGGTTGCCCAGAGAAGCTGTGGCTGCCCCATCCCTGGAAGTGTCCAGAGCCAGGTTGGATGGGGCTTGGAGCAGCCTGGGCTAGTGGGAGGTGTCCCTGGCCATGGCTGGGGTGGGACTGGACGGGATTTAAGGTCCCTTCCAACCCAAACCATTCTGGGATTCTGAAAAACACCTCAAGACTGTTCCTTCTTTTTTAACTTCATGCCTACAGATCCAACCAGGCTGTGGCTTGTTCAGGATATCAGAATTGCTTTTTGTTGTTAGGTCAGTTTTTTTCTCTGTTTATCCACTTGAAGCTTGGTTGCCCTACAAAATGGATCCACTTTACCTTTATTACTATTTAAGTACAGTTATCCTTTGTTATTTTAGGTTATTATGCATTTCTGCAAATACCCCTTTAAGACAGGTAAACTTACCTGTTACACATGCATGATGTACTGTTCAGTGACTGCACTAGTGTGCAGTTCAGTTAATTTTCCAGGACATTAATGCAGTTTGTTTTTGGCTGGAAAAAAGTAACTTTCTGTGAGGGATCTAGCTTTTCAAAGGGATTTGATATTAGTACATGGTAATACTTAATATGTTGGACAAATACTTTCTTATTTTTATAATTGTATTTATATTTTGATGTGCCCATAGCAGTGATGATGTAATTTGTTTCCACAAATAGTTTCTTCTGAGACTTTACTAAATTCCCAGTGTTTCTTAAAATTAGTGTTTTATAGACCACAAAGGATGTGACTCCTAGCCCCTTCAGTTAAAAAAAAAATAAAAAGGCAAAAAAGCCCCTGAAAATAGCCTTGATATTTCAAGTTTGAGTTGAATTTTGAACTGTTCTGATTACTGAATCTTGAAGAAGCAGTATTTAAAATGAAAGTAATCAAAGCACTGGCAGCAGTTTATTCCCTTTGGGAATGTTTACCCTGTTACTTTCCAGTATTATTTCTGTAACATACTGGTAGGACTCTTTACCATTGCAATAAGTAATTTTTAAGTAGTTAATTTTTTTGCTTCACCTGTATAATGTTGTTCCTGCCCATAGCCAGGTTTAAAGTCACCTTTCATATACTTGGCTGCTTCTAAGATGAAACCTTTTCTGCAGCATATATCCTCTGCTGGTCAGGTTGTATGGTAGCAAGTGGTGATTTAAATACAAATTTGCAGGTAAACCAAATGAAGAAGTGTTACTGTTTATACAACCTATGGAACCTCGTAGTTGTATCCAGAGGATTTGTGTACTGTCCTCTATTGCACTCCTTTTGTGAACACCAGCCTGGTTTAACCAACTGGATTCCCATTTGTGTACTCTGTTCTTCCCAGTTTTGCTCCATTTTCCTTGACTTCCTGCTGGTGTGGCTGGGCACCTTGGGCTGGGCACTGCCAGCATGTCCCAGTGCTGTACTGGTGCCTGGGGCAGCTGCCTCCCTGGGAGGAGTTCTGTGGTCTGAATAATACCTGAATTATTAGAGTAGTATATCTACACACCCAGCTGGTTCCAAAGGGGTTCTGAGAGCCTTCAGGGGAGAGAATGGTTGGCCAGATCCCTTTCCCACCTTAAGGAAATGTCTGTGTGCCCTGCAGCATCCTGTCAGAGCTTTGTCCCTGTGTGCTCTGCTCCTGGTGTTCCCTGTGTCCCAGGAAAACTCCTCAGAACCACTGGTCGAGGTTGGGCAGCCAGGGTCACCTTTCTTGGAGCCACTTGTTTGTGTGCTTGGAGGGTCTCTTTGCCTGGAAAACCAGGAATAATATCTGGTTTGGATGTGTTGTTATGTTCTTTCAGAAACATAGACACGATGATAATGTGAAGCCAAATAGTTTTCCCATGCTGGATTTTTGTCCTGGTTTCAAGCTCTTGTCTGAGGAGTTGCTGGTGAGGTGAGGTGGCCGTGCAGCAGCAGCCAAGAGTGACCCCTTGTCTTCTGACACCTTTGTATCTGAAAGGAAATGCTGTTGTCATTTGCCTATCTCCATCTCACTCACTCTCCCTAGTTCCTCTTTCGGCCTCCAACAGCTATTCCAGGTACTCTCTGTGATGTTACCTCTAAAGTCAAAAATCTCTTGAAATTTGACATATCTGTAGATCCCTTCCCTATCCTTGACAGGATGTCCATGGACACTAGGGTTAAATTTGATACCTTAGCAGAATACCTTCTTGACTTTCTGTTTTAAAGCATTATTTAGTGGCTGCTGGAGTTAATATGTCTTTTAGGGCTACAAGAAAAACTGTGTCTTGAGGTGTTGAAATCAGAATTGCGGGAATTGGGAATGGCTATGGTTGGTTTATGTGTCTTCCTGAAAAGCTCTCCCCAGTTCCAGCTGTGGTTGGAATGATTTGGTAGTGATTTGTAAAACCCAGGGAACATGGGTACTGCTGACTTCAAAGTCTCTGGTTGCCCTGGCCACACTAAGTTTTTCTGTCTTTCATATTGGGGAATTTTTTAATTACAAAGAGGTCAAAACCCTATCTCTTTGCTTGTGTTTTGTGTGCAAAATCATCTCCTGTTTGGAAAATGAACATGCTTGGTTTAGAAGTGAAGCTGAAGAAGGGTTAGCTCTGTGGGGTCTTTGTTTTCCTGCTGGTTTTAGGACATTTGGCATATCTTTTTAGTAGAGACACATAAGTGAAGCTCATGCTGTGTAGTGTTTCTGAAACACATCCAGGCTCGTGCCAAGATGGTTATTTTAAGAACTCTCCATAAGTAGCTCTTTATCATCACACTTTCACACCCAGTTCAGTCGTTGGCCTCACTGGTGCTCCCCATGTGCAAACTCCCCGCAGAAGGAAGGGTCGATCAGTGCCCTGGTGTTTGCTCACCTCTGCTGTGGAACACAGAATAGCCAGGTGGTTATTCCACAGTGAAACTATTTCTATAATGAACTAAAATAATAGCCAGCAGTAACTGCTTACAACTGTGGGCCAGAGCAGAACAGGACAGCACCTCTGGGCTCCTGGCATGGCTCCAGTTTGGATTCCTCCTGTCTCCCTTTATCCCAGTGCACCTCGCAGCAGAGCCACAAAGTTGTGTCCCAGACACAGCCTTTGGGAACAAAAGATTCCTTCTTTAACTTGGAGAAGTTTCTTGGCTGTTGTAGGAGTCAGGGAAGAAGGGAGCAGTTAGGATTTGCTGTTAGTAGTGATGGAGGCTGGATTACTTTGGGAAGCATTACCTTAAATGTAACAGTTACGGTCTGCCACTGTAAAATTTGTGAGTTTGAAACATGAACTTTGATTCCATGTAGTGCCTGTGGGACACAGAGGAGGAGGAGGCTGTGAAAGAGGGTAAATGACAGTTATACACGTGCTTAGGTTAAACTAGAGTTAGGCTGTTTGCTCAGTCAGGCAACACAATACTGACTTTGAGGTGGAGCAAATGTACTGTTCAGAGAGGAACTGCTGAAGTTTCAGGGCTGACCTCTAAACTTCTAAGTCAGTACAGTCCAAAATGAAGTGATTTTGGTTTCTTTGACTATAAATTCTTCCTCTTTTTTATGTAAATCAAACTTTTAAGGACGTGCTAAATTGGTTCACTGAATACCAAATGTGTAACAAGGAGCTGGTAGTGGAACTGTGTCGTGAAAGCAGCTGAATTGTTAATGCAGAAATCCCCAGGCTGGGTTTGCTGTCAGTGTCCCTGCTCGAGGAGGTGATCAGAGCAGCTGGCTCTGAGAGAAACCTGTCCTGGAAAAGGGGGCTAAAGACTGGGTTTACAGCAGTGAGTGGTTTGGGGACTGTTCTCTCGTTTACTGAAGTAACACTTCTGTGATTTTCTTGCTTTTTTTTTTGTAGGCATGCCTCCCATTCGGGACTTGGTGAGCCACTCCCCTAACCAGTCAGGTTAGCTACTTCCATCTCACCTGCTTTTGCACTACCATGTTTGTAGTAGTTACATGTTTCACACAGTTTTGTCTGGGGTTTTTTATTATTGTTTTTTATTCTTTGGCTTACATTTTTCAGTAGCATGTGCTGTGTGACTGACTTCAGTATACTTTCTCTGTGCCATTGCATACTAATTTGGTTTAACATTTTTAATTTTCTAATTTAGTCAGAATTCATACTAAGAGCTTTTGGCACCTTAGCTTTAAAACACTAAGTGGTTTTTTTTTTACCTTTATGCTTATTCGTTAAATTGCCTCTTTGTGGTATTAAATTGAATAATCTGTGCAAGCCTGTGCTTTCTATCAGAAATGTGCCGCAGCACTGTGGAGGAAATCATGTCTTGATGGTTCACTAAAAGCTCAGAAGTTTGTTTACTAAAATGCATTTGTTCATAAGGCCCAAAGGTACAGTGATTGGCAAGGTATAGTATTGACAGTCTGGGGGTGCCAGGTGTACTGGAGCAGGAAAAGGAGGCAGAAGGAGCAAGATCCAGGTATTCCTTAATTTACACTTCTCAATCCTTCTGTTTATTTTAGCCTGTGTGACGGTACTTTAAAACAAACAAACTGCTTTTGTAAATAAATACAGTTTCCTGCAAACATTTCCTGCAGAATAACTCATAGCTAGAAAGCATTAAATTACAGATTATTGAAAACAATCCTAGCAGATTACAGAATTTTAAGCAACTCAGGTTTGTGTAAATGTTTTGTCCAGGATTTAAGCAGCAAAAGTTCAGTTGCAACTTTAAATAGTTTTGGGAAGAAAAGCAAGAGTAGGCTGTTCTGGCTGCTTGTGCTGTGCACCAAATGCAGTATATTGTCAGCTGTTGGTTGTCAGTTTTGAGGGTGTTTCTCTGGTCTAATACCTGCTTGTTCAGTATTTGTGTCCTTAAACTCCGAAGTTTGTGGGTTGAGGAGATTCAGGTAGGAATGTTCCAGAACAGTGGCTCGTACTAAACCTCACTAACACATATTTGTGTCCAGGAGAAAGGCTGTTGGTGCACGTAGTTTTGTATGCACTAGGAGAAGATTCTGGCTGAGTGGAAGCTAATCACTGTATGCTGTTGTGGATTGGCTCGGCACAAACTGCATCACAGTTAAATTAGGGGAATAGAATTGTAATAAATACCAGCTTTCTTTATGTATTCTGCTGCTGTGCAAATTAGGGTTTGTTTTATCATTTCCCCCTGACTTGCAGTTCTAACCTGTATCTCTCTCCATGCTGAATTCAGGCTGTTTGCCATCCGTGTGCCTTCATGTTGCCTTTGAAAGGGATGGATTTTGTGTAATCAAGGTGTTGTTCTGTGCTGTTGGTTCTCTTGCTCCCAAGGGTGTAGGCAACTCTTTGATCAGTCTCCTAGTACAGGTTAAATGTATTTTTATAAATATCAGGGTGAGAGTTGAAATCCTGAGGTTTGTTGGGCAGTGTTTTTCTAGTAGCACGTGAATCAGCAGGTTCTGGGTTCCGTTCCACTGAACTGCAGGCCTGGGAGCTGCCGAGCCCTGGGACAGAGCTCTGGCTGCCTGCAGCACGTCTGTCCCCACTCCTCCTCTTCCAAACTGCTGAGCCACTGTTCTTTTTTGCACTTACCAGGGGGAGCTCACCTTAGTGCCTGGACCCCCTTGGGCTCTCACCAGCCCCGTGCTGAGGAGTGGTGGGTGGTCCCTGCTCTGTGCTGGGACAGCTCTTGAACCCAGAGTCTTGAACTAGATTCTTTTTCACTGTGTGATAAATAATATTGATATTGATTAAAAATTAATTAAAAATGGCCTTCTGCATCAGTGCATTCTGAAGCAGAACTTCAGATGGGTCTTGTGCTTTTTGTTGTATAAAAATATCTTGAGTAACGCGTGTGTAAGAATCTTGTATGATGTCTGTAATGGGAGGGAAGGTGTGTGTTCTCTGGCTGCTGTCACACAGCAGTTGGTAGTGCTGTGCAGTGTCCTCTTGGGATTTCTGCCTTTCAGGCTGTCTTTGGTTTTTATATAATATTGTAGTTTTTTAATATGCATATGTTTTTAGAAAATACTTTATATGCGGTGATGCAGAGTACTTTTTTAAAAAATGTTTCTCTGAAAAATTAAAGATCTTTAGGAGTGCTTCTCCAAGCTTTTTGTCAGAGCAGCTCTGCATCCTGGGAGAAGTGTTCTGGGATATGTGTGACAGCATTTGGGCAGCTGTACTTGGAGCTTTCTCCATCACCTCCTGTGATTGTAGTGTTAACAGAAGCAAAATAATACACAAAATAATTCCTGGCTTAGTATATTTATTCTTTTTTTCCTCTTCTGCTTAATGAGGTAATAATACTGAACTTACAATAATGCTCTTGGACTTTCCTTCTTCCTTTTAGATCTGAACCACAGTGGTCTAGGATCCCATTATGAAAATTCTCACTGGGGACCAGTCTCTTCAAATAGTGACTCCAGCACAAACTGGGATAAAGTTATCGTAGACGGCTCTGACAAAGAAGCATGGCCATCAATCACTGGCAGTGACCCAGAGCTGACTTCAGAATGTATGGACACTGACTCTGCCTCCAGCTCTGGGTCAGAGCGGAACCTCGTTATCATGGCTTCAGGGAGCACAGGCGGAGAAGGCGATGGCATTCGCAATGGCATCGGACATGGGTCTCAGAATAAGTTTGTGGTTGGTAGCAACAGCAATAATGTGGGCAATGGAAGTATTAATGGGCCGTGGGGGTTATCCCATGGATCCATAATAAGCACATGTCAAGTTTCTGTGGATGCTCCTGACAGCAAATCTGAAAGTAGCAACAATAGAATGAATGCTTGGGGCACCATAAACTCTTCATCAAATGGAGGGTTAAATCCAAGCACTTTGAATTCAAATGGCAACCATGGTGCCTGGTCCGTGTTGGAGAACAGTGGACATGCCCTGAAAGGGTCCGTGGGGAGTGGGAGTCCTGGCACAAGCATTCAGTGCAGTACCATAGGTCAGATGGCCAACAGCCAGAGTATTAACTCGAAAGTGGGTGGCTCAGCCCACGGTTCCTGGGGAAGCCTTCAGGAAAGTTGTGATTCTGAATTAAATGGTACAAGGAATGTTTCATTCAGTGGGCAACCTCAAAACCTTAACACTGAAATGAATGGACCAAATAACACTACTAACTTTATGACCTCTAGTTTACCAAACTCTGCTGGTTCGGTGCAGATGAACGAACTGCCCAACACCGCAGGGCCCGGGGCCTGGCGCGTGAGCACAATGAATCATTCTCAGATTCAGGCCTCTCCAGTGGCAAACGGCACTTCCATCTCTCACCTGAGCAATGGTGAGGCCAAAGCCGGCGGCTCTTACGGTACTACCTGGGGTGCCTATGGTTCCAGTTACTCTGGAGACAAATGTCCAGGCCCAAACAGCCAAGCTAATGGTGACACTGTGAATGCAACTCTAATGCAGCCGGGCGGGAGCGGGCCTGGCAGCACTAACTTTCAAATCAATGGGAATAAAGGAGGAGGGGTGTGGGAGGCAGGGACAGTCAACTCCCAGAACATGCCGTGGGGAAGCGGGAATGGTGCAAGTGCTGGCGGGAGCAGAAGAGGATGGGGCAACCCTGCACAAAGCACTGGCACTAACATTTCCAACGGGGAATGGAGCAAACTGCCTAGTAATCAGCATTCCAATGAAAGTGTGAATGGAAACAGCAGGAAGTTTACAAATGGATGGAAGTCTACTGAGGAGGATGATCTTAACAGCCAGAGTTCTGCTGCTTCCCAGATGGCTGAGCAGAACAGCACATGGGCCAAAACAGGTACGGGGGACAGCGAGGGGAGCTCGGAGAGCACTGGGTGCCATGAGGACAGAGGAGCTGCAGAAGGCCAGAACCGAGAGAGGAGGAAGGTTGACCAGCACACGTTACTCCAAAGCATAGTGAACAGAACTGACTTAGATCCACGTGTCCTCTCCAACTCTGGCTGGGGACAGACTCCAATCAAACAGAACACTGCCTGGGATACCGAAACGTCACCGAGGGGTGAAAGAAAAACTGACAATGGGACAGAGGCCTGGGGGGGCTCTGTGACACAGACTTCCAGCTCAGGGGGGTGTGTGGATAGACCTAGCCCTAATAATAACGATACCTCATCTGTATCGGGGTGGGGAGATCCAAAGTCTGCTACAAGGTGGGGAGACTCCAAAGGGTCAAACAGCCAAGGGGGGTGGGAAGAAGATTCTGCTGCTACAGTAATGGTCAAGAGCAATCAATCATGGGGAAGTGGCAAAGAGGAAAAGTCATCCTGGAATGACACACCGAAGATGAAGCAGGGATGGGGAGATGGACAGAAGGCCAACCAGGGTTGGGCAGTGTCTGCCAGTGATAGCTGGGGAGAAAATTCCAGAAGTAACCATTGGGGTGAGGCAAAGAAATCCAGTTCTGGAGGTAGCAACAGCGACAGGTCGGTGTCTGGTTGGAACGAACCAGGTAAATCGAATTCTATTACTTGGGGAGGTAATAATGCAAACCCAAACAACTCTTCAGGATGGGATGAACCTGCAAAGTCTAATCAGAACCAGGGCTGGGGAGACCCTCCAAAATCCAATCAACCTCAAGTCTGGGGGGACTCATCAAAGCCAGTCAGCTCTCCAGAATGGAACAAACAAGATGTTGGCTCTTGGGGAGCCCCGTCTGCCACGAACAAACCCCCTGGGTCGGGCTGGCTTGGGGGGCCGATGCCAGCCCCGGCAAAGGAGGAAGAGCCCACGGGCTGGGAGGAGCCATCCCCTGAATCCATACGCCGGAAAATGGAGATTGATGATGGAACTTCTGCTTGGGGTGATCCAAGCAAATACAACTACAAAAATGTGAATATGTGGAATAAAAATGTCCCAAACAGTAGCAGCAGTTCAGACCAGCAAGCACAGGTACATCCGCAGCTACTGTCTTCAAGTGCCATGACTAGCAAGGAGAGCAGTTCGGGTTCTGGTAAGCCTGGCTTTTATCCAGATTTGTGTATTCTGATGATTTTAAAACAGTTTCTTATTCTTGCTTCATAGAACAATGGAAAGGTTTGATGGAAAGGACAAAGTGCTGATGAAGTCAGCTTTTTATTTATTAGAAAAATGAACAGCAGGGCTCATAGAGGTTTGATGGTTTTGTACAGATTGGAAGATCTGTTCTAGTTTCAAATAGTTGCAGTAATAAGGACTAGACAGTTCTGTTTGAGTTCTGGGGAGTGGGAACATGGAGAAAATATTTAAGATAGTATCTGAGGAATGAAACTTTTTCTAAATGATTCTAAAACAGTTAAAACTTAATATTGCCAGTGAGCCTCCCCGAAAAAAGCATTGAGACAGAATGAAGGATGCTGGGTTTATACAGACTTGGGATCAGACTTTCTGGTCTTGTAGTTTCATGAGCAGTGAATAACAATTTTGGGGAGGAGCTTAGATGGGATTTAGGAAGTATCTTGTGCTCTATCTCTTTTTCAAGTGCAGAGAGGGGTCACTTAGATGTAATGAGCAGCTCTTAGGAGCTTAATGTCTTAGAAATTTGTATTATCGAAATGTAATTCTTTAGATACAACATTTGTGTTTCTGTGATTACTTTTATTTATGGAACAGCTTGCAGTTGTAATAATGACCCTCACACAAAATGGAAATGTGTGCTCTCACGCTTTTTATTGTATGTTATGGATCTAGGAAAAGCAAAACGCTTGAGTCTCTTTAGGTAGCTTTTAAATCCTGTTCAAAACCATGCCAATAACTCCCCCTGCTTTGCAAAGGTTGGGGAGAGCCTTCTACTCCAGCCACTACTGTAGATAACGGAACTTCAGCGTGGGGTAAGCCCATGGACACTGGTACGAGCTGGGGAGAGCCTGTCAGCGATGCAGGAGGCACCTCTGGCTGGGGAAATGCTCCTCTTGGGCAACAGCCTCCAAATAAACCTGGTGAGTGCTCTCTGTGTCACCCTGGAACAAGTGTGTTTGAGGGAGGTGAAGTACCTCTGTGGAAGCTTCACGTTTTTGAGGGTGTTTACCTTGCAGTCAGCATCAAACTGTGTTTGGTGTGAAGGACAGCAACTGCCACTGAAATGTTCATGTGCTGGGTTTTTTTCACAACCAGGGCCTAAATCTATGCAAGATAGTTGGTGTGGAGATGATATGCCATTGACAGGCAGTCGTCAGACCAGCTGGGAGGAAGAGGAGGATGTCGAGATTGGAATGTGGAACAGCAGTTCCTCACAAGAAGCCAACCCATCGTTAAACTGGCCACCCTACATGAAGAAAATGCCCACAAAGGTAAGGAGCAACTCGGGGCAAGGCTTGTTGTCATTTCTGAAAGCTAAGTCAGAAGGGATTCCTGCATGACTGCAGCACTGCTGCACTTTAATTTTCATTCTTAACACTTTGTGATGTAATTGAAGCAGTTGCTCATAAATACTTGAGTTTCACAAAAATTCCTTTCTGTTTTTAAGGGAATAATGAAAGGTGGAAATAAGCAAGATGAAACATGGATCAATCCATTCATTAAGCAATTCACAAATCTCAGTTTTTCAGTAAGTAACTGCCTTTGTCTGGCTTTGCTGCCTTCCCACAGGGCTGGTTACTGTGTACAGACTTTGAAATGCTCAGTGTTCATCTTCATCTTTTTACTTGTGTTCGTCTCCCCTCGGTCACCCATCCCTTTTCTTTGCATTCTCATTACAAAAAGAGCTCTTTGTTGATGAAAAGTGGGTTTGTAACCGCTACCCAGGTGTTCATCCCATAATCTGTTGCTTTACTCCATGTTACGTGGGAGTTTTGGTGAGAGAACCTGTTCTCAGTTGGATAGCAACTAAAGGGAGAAAATGCTTTCAAATAGCATCTGATTGTCTCGATTTTTCTCTCTTGCAGGTTTGAATTGAAATAGTGTGTAAGAATCTTTGTTTTAGCTCTTAAAAATACTATTATTAAATAATTGCGATTCATTTTATTGCTTCAGAGAGAATCACCAGAAGAAACCATACAGAGCAATAAGATGGACATGTCTGGAGGTAAGAACAGCAGAACCAAGCTGGGCTTTATTGCTTTTCCTCCCAGATTCTCTTTTAGCTTATATCCTTCTGTAAATTACTTTTAAAATATAAATGTATATGTTGCTATATGTAGTTAAATATATATTTCCCTAAAGAAGAGGAATACTCTTGTAGAGAAAAATATTTATGTGTGTGAGTAATGTTGCACACCTGCATTACCTGGTTGCTATAGGAATATTAGCCATATATCAAGCTAAGCTTATATATATTTATATATGTTAATCTGACATAAGAGAATGTTTTCAGGGCACGGTGGGTTTGTTTCTTGTAATACAAATATCTTGATTGCCCTCTGGGCACTTCACTGGGTATAAACAGAAACGTTCCAAATTCCACACTCACTCATTGGGTTCATTCTTGGAAACACATGTTCAGTCCTAAGAACTACATTAATACTGAATGATTATTTTAGAAACATTTAAACCTGAGTGTAAAATTACTTGGAAGCAGTTATTTTTTTTTAATCCATTGACTATTACAATTCTTTTAGCAAATAAAAAATAGTATAATTCTTTAATACATTAATAACAATATACTATGATGATAGAATGTTTAAGTAAAAGTAATTGTAGCATTGTAGTTTTTATTGTAGTTACTCTTTTTTTATTCCACTTTAAAATTGGTTATTTTCACTTTGAGGCTCACAGTCTTGTGTAAAGAAACTGTCTGTTGAGTTTTAGATTTTAATATTAATGGCAGGCCTGATACTTAAATTATTTCACATTTAAACAATTACATGGTCTTGGTTTTAAGAGAAAACAGAGTAATGTTTGCATGAAGCCTTGAAAAATCATGGTGCTGATTCCATGTTTCCAGTTGTCTGTAGCCATTGATACACAAGGTTTCCTTTCCCTTTTCGGTAAAGCCCAGAGAGTTTAAAGCTAAAGTGATATTTCTTTTATGAGTCTCCTGCCCAAGAGCAGTGTCAGTTCAGGTCTGCATGAGCACAGGCTGGTTCTGCTGTAGCTGAAGCCTGAAGGACACCTGAGTGCTGCAGCCACTGTCCCCTGCCCGCAGGGTTGCTGCAGGACAAGCGGATGGAGATGGACAAGCACGGCCTCGGCGCTGGAGATTACAATCGTGTGGTTGGAAAAGGCCCTGGCTCTCGTCCCCAAATTCCCAAAGAGTCTTCCATGGATCGCGGTCCTTACTTCGATAAGGTCAGTGGAGTCTCCCTGGTGGACACTTCTGAACTCCTCTGACTGCATTCTGAG
Source organism: Corapipo altera (assembly GCF_003945725.1). NCBI lineage: Eukaryota > Metazoa > Chordata > Aves > Passeriformes > Pipridae > Corapipo > Corapipo altera. Next base: position 152,277 of record NW_020885023.1, read on the forward strand.
CAGTTACCTGTGTGCTCCTGAGCTCTCTGTGGGTAGTGTAGAGGGGAGCGAGGGTTTTCTGGTTAATCCAGGAGATATGAGCTGTTCTTTTTAACTCACTGACATACAATACTAAGCACTTTCTGTAGCCCTTTGCGGTGCCAATGACTAACCTGATCTCTTTTGTTTTCTGCCTATTTCCTGCTGGTGCTGGACTGTCCTGTGACTCTTCCCTTCTGCTCCTGGCAATGGTTTCTCCCTTCTGCTTGCTTGCTGGCTGGTTCTTGCGCCTCGGTTTGTCTGTCCCATCAGGATGGCATTGTAGCAGACGAGTCCCAAAACATGCAGTTTATGTCCAATCAAAACATGAAGCTTCCCCCTTCAAATAATGCACTACCTAACCAAGCCCTGGGCTCCCTAGCAGGGCTGGGTATGCAAAACTTGAATTCTGTTAGACAGGTAAGGCTATGTGCATATCCTTGGCATGTTACTTGACAGCATTTAATGCCTTTTGATATAACATTGTAGCTGCCTATGTGATTGACATGTGTTTAACTTGTAACTGAAATGAGTGGGGTGGGAGAAGCAGCAGAACCTTTATTGTCACTGACTGTCCATCCTTTCTCCAGAATGGCAATCCCAGTGTGTTTGGTGTTGGGAATATAGCAGCACAGCCCAGGAGCATGCAGCAGCCTCCAGCACAACCTCTTAATTCATCTCAGCCTAATCCACGTGCTCAAGTGCCTCCTCCATTACTATCCCCTCAGGTAACTGAGTACAGAAACCATTCTGTGTATAGACTACCTAAATGCTGCTTCAGAAAATTGTCCCTTGTTTGTTGGTGTTGCTCATATTTATTCTGTAAATATTTGGGAACATATTTGGCTTGATAAGTGTTTCAGAAACCAGGCAGCTGTTGACCAGAGGTTATAATATTCTCCATATTCCGGGCCAAGTTACAGTCAGTCACTCTCAGTCCCGGTCTGTTTTGCAGGTTCCAGTATCATTACTGAAGTATGCACCAAACAACGGTGGCCTGAGCCCACTTTTTGGCCCACAACAGGTAGCCATGTTGAATCAACTGTCCCAGTTAAACCAGCTTTCTCAGATCTCCCAGTTACAGGTAAGCTGCCCAGCGGGTCTCTCGGTGTTGTGTGAGTGAGTGGGGCCTGACCCGGGCTGGGTCTGCTCTAAACCCCCCACACCAATGTCTCGCAGCGGCTGTTGGCTCAGCAGCAAAAGGCGCAGACTCCAAGGAGCATGCCTTCGGGGGGTCGGCAGCAGCAGGAGCAGCAGGTAAACAAACACCTTTATTTTGACTTCTCAAACTCTCTTTACGACTGTTTTTCATCCTGAGCTCCATTTCTTGCTGTGAATTGTATTGAAGGGTGCAGGAGTGAATTGGGTTCGATGGGCCCTAAGGGAGGGACTCGGTGCTGGGGTTTGTGCAGGATGCACAGAGCACAGAGATGCATTTCATTCTCTTCCTTTAAATGTGGAAAAGCTTTTGCCCATTGATATTGTAACTGCTCTGTTTTTTTAAGGGTCGATCTCTTAGTATGCAGCAACAGATGATGCAACAGTCCCGTCAGCTTGATCCAAACCTGTTAATGAAGCAGCAAACTCCACCCTCTCAACAGCAGTCACTCCATCAGCCCTCCATGAAATCCTTCCTTGAGAATGTCATACCCCACGCTACTCCTGAGCTGCAGAAAGGGCCGTCACCAATCAATGCATTCAGCAGCTTCCCTATAGGTGGGTCTCCTGCAGTCAGTCAGTGCTTGTGTGACACAGACCCTACTTTTCCCCCTACCTGTCTCCTAAAACAGTGACTGTAATCCAGTCAGCACTTCCCATTTCAGTGGAAGTACTAATTCTTTGTGGGGCTTACCCAGTTACCCTTGTTCACCAAAGAGCTTTTCCCCAAGTACTCTCATTCCCAGTGACTGTCTGGGTCTCAGTGCCAAATGCTTTACAGTCCTAAGGAATGGCTGGCTCCTTTTAGTGCTTCTTTTATCCCATGGGTCCCTTGGGATCAAAGTGGTACAAAGTCCTGGTTCCTGGAGCTAAAAAACTTAGAAGTAGAATCCATTCAAAGAATCCATTGATGTAGCCACATTTCTTTGGATTTCCACAATGATTTCCAATGACTAGAATTGCACAGGTAGAACAAACTGTCAGTTTGCCTGTTAGTGGTTTAGCCTAGGAGAAAACCTTTCGGATCTGCATTTTGAAAGAATGGTTGTCTCATTTCAGGCAAAATGTCTGAACATTTATAAATAAAAACATCTCCTGTTTCTTTCTCCCTGTGTTTCCAGGCTTCTGTCCAATTTCTACTTCAGAAATTTCAGGCTCGTATATTTTCTCCTTTCTTTAGGTCCCTTTTTTATTGCTATATTACACTTACCACAAGTGTTTTCCATTTACCTCAGTCCCTTACCCCCATTTTTTTCCTCCCCTTCAGTTTTGCTTTTCTTCTCGCTTGTTCTAATTGGGTCATTTCTGTTGGGCTGGTTTCCTTTGCATCCCCATTGCCTTTTGCAGAGCAGTTTGTGTCCTGGGGACTGACACCCCTGTGCTTGCAGGGGGAGCTGTGGAGCCAGCGGGGCAGTGCTGGCCCTGCATGTGCCACACTGAGGTGGCTCGTGGCCAGTCCTGGGTCCAGGCTGCTGCTTCATGGTTGCTGGTGATGATTGGCATCAACGTCTAACTATGCTTTCATTCAAAGAACAGGGCATACAAATGAAGTTTTTTAGCTATTGCAGACACTGTGTTAGGTCTAAGGAAAGGAATATTTCACTTCCTCTCCAAACTCCATGCTGGGGAATTGCATCCTGCCTACCTTGGGTTCCTTTCTGTTTCATTCCTGGAGCTGGAATATGCTGTTACAGAGCTGCTTTCTCACCTGAACCATGGCCACGTCTCAGGAACCTGCAGTGTATGAAAGGTGGCTTTGAGATCCCTCAGGACTCTGCCACAGAATAGGTAGGATTTCTTTGGGATGCCCCTGGAGTAGCACTATATAGTGATACAAGCACGTGGAACCACACTCAGTCCTCATAAAAGCTTAAGGGTAAGAGTAGCAGGTTGCTGGAATTTCTTCACTCTTCAGTGAAGAATTGAGTCCAGAGGTGTGTGGTAGTGTGGTCGTGTGAGAGGCAGCCCAGTTTGCCCAGTTGTCTCCTGGGCAATCCTGTAGGTATGTTATTTTCTCCAGGTTCTTGTAACTGTCAGGACACCCAGCAAGGAGGTTGTTTCCATTCCAGGGAAGGAATTTGTCAGGATTCACTAGATACTCACCCAAAGCAGAGACTGGGGGCTGGGATGTCCTCCTCTCCCTGACCAGTCCTGCAGTCATGTCTCCATTCATTATAGAATTAAGTATTTCTAATAATAAAAACAACCTTTTTCTGCCAAATAGTGAGTATAGCTGAACAATATAAAGTCTTCCAGAATAGGATATGAAAAATTACTTCTGGGAAGAGTGTTTAAGTTATGGATCATGTCCAGGGACTGGTGTCCATCCCTCAGCCCATAGGTCTCTCATACAGGGCAGTGCCAGACCTGTGCCTGACCTGGTCAGAGCTATGCACCTCTGCCAGCTTGGGATCCTCCTAACCCTTCTCTCAGAGGTCTGGCCTCTGCAGTTGCTCCAGAGGTAGAAGGAAGGTTTCTGTGGTGCAGTCACTGCTCTGACAACAGCAGAATGCCAGAGGGAGGTGTCAGAAATAGGATCGATTGGACTTTGCTTTTTTCCTGCTTGAGCTGTTGGTAGTTGCTACATTTTTTAAAACTCCATCCTGTTCCAAGCACTTTGTGCAAGGCTTTTCTGAGGGAGGCATTTCTGGCTTCAACTCCTGATCATGCCTTTAAGAAAAACAACCCTAACCCCCAGAGAAACAAGCCAGCTTCTCTGTGGCCATGAATGTCCACTCAGGAGAAAGACGAAGCCCTCATTTCCAGTGCTGAAGGAAGGCGTTTCTAGGAGACATTTGAGAAGCTCCCTGTGTATCTGTGGCCCCAAGTGAAACCGTTGTAGTGGTTTATTTTCAGAAATGAAGTAATTAGATCTGAGGGGCTGGAAGAGTACCCAGGTATGATTGTGAGTTCAGGATTCTTACAGACCTGGAAAGAGAGCAGGCAAAGTCAAAAGTGTGGGCACATTGTCACAGCCCAGAACAGCTGGTTCTCCCAGGTGTTTGGGTTGATTTGGCTGGGCATTGTCTTGATTCTCTGGGAGATAAATGTTTGGAAGTACAGACCACAGCTTAGAGCAGGCCAAGATAAATTCTGTTTGCCCCATATTTTAGTTATTTACATTTTAGTTTCTCTGACTTCCTAATGGCTCTTCCACTGACATTTTTGCATGAGGACTTGAGCTGAGAACTTGGGAGTGCTTTGCATTGCTCAGCTTAGCTTCTGTCTGCCCTGAGTTCACTGAATTAAATGCTAGAATGTTCTTCAAAACCAGGGACTTGGAAGCATGACATAACCATAGCAGTGTGCTCTTCAGTGCTTATTGGGGCCGCAGCAGAGAAGAGCAGAAGTAGTAGTTCAGTCTGTATTTCATAAGCTCTGTATGCTTTCAGGAATGAACTCAAACTTGAATGTAAACCTGGATATGAGCAGTATTAAAGAGCCACAGTCTCGGCTGAGGAAATGGACTACAGTCGACAGCATTTCTGTGAACACATCCTTAGATCAAAACTCCAGCAAACATGGTATGTTCAGCTGTCCCTGAGCAGCACCTGACGTGGCACATCAGCCTGTCATGTTCTGGGTGTAAGGTGCAGGTTTGCTGTGTTTGGGCTGTGGTTGTAACTCCTGTGTTGCTGTAGCTGTCACACTTTGTATTGTGTTCTCTGTGCCAACCTGCTGCTTGTCTTCCACAGCAGCCACAGATTTGCTGACTGTGCTTACAGAGTGATCTTGTGATGAGATTAGTAGAAACATTGTACAGAATTCCTTTTTTAACCAGACTTTTCTGTAAGTGTGACTGTTGCTACTAGTTTTACCTTAATCTCGAGTGGAATGCTACATATATTTTTAAGCCAAAAGCTTTAGGTTTTCAAGTTTTCTCTCCCACCACCCTGCTGCCCTAAGGCGATTTTTGGGGATTTACCACATTCTGGGCATGGCTGACATTTTTACTGACAGGTTTTGGTTATGAATGTCTTATGTTTGCATTCTAAAATTGGGGAGAGCTTAGAAGGGCTAGACTGGTACCATTGCTGTCCTTAGTTTTAGAGGAGGTGGACTTGGTTGCTTTATGTTTGATTGCAGTAATCAAGATTCATATGACATTTCAACTGTTTCAGTTGCTTGAAATCTCATCCAATTAAAATTTGAGTCTATAGCCCAAAGATTCTGTGTCTAAAGATAGTTATAAATGTCCCCAGTCTCCTGTTACTGTTCAGTCTCAGATTGTTGGGGTATTTTTAGACGTGACAGCTGCTTTGCTGCTCTGAGGTGACTTTGCTGCTGTAGCCTGTAGTGACCATACCCTGCAGCTGAACCCCATCCAACTGTTACCACAGGCAGTGGTGGTGTTCCTTTAGCTGTAGGTGATGTTTTCTGACTAGGACTAGGAATTTCCATATTGCATGGAATCCCTGGCTCCCTCAGAACTGTAGCAGAACAGGCTTTGCTGTCTGATAACTTTTAAACCATTCCTTGCTCTGTCTCCAGGGATTTTTAAATTATATATTTTCCCTCCCAAGAATAGAATAAAGGAGTAGAATAAACAGAACTTTGCAGTAGCTAAAGATCCTTTGCATGCTGTAGCCATTTCTTCCTAGAGCCCTCCCACCACAGAATCCATTCACTACCCCCTCTAGCCAGCTGGGGTCCCACAGAATGCTCTCACCCTCAGTAGATGTTACATTGAACACATGTACTTTCAGTGAAGGGATTCCATGGAACATTATTCTTACAGTTTTCTCCTGAGTTATTCAGACACATTTCATTTTAGATTTCCTATATAACCTCCTATATAAGAGGACAGTGAGCTGCCATATATTTCATTAATGATTTACAAGGGTGTGATTTTATATAGAGATATAAAAACTGACTTTAAAAAATATTTGACCTCTGTTTGTGTTTGTTTTTTCTATTCAGGTGCTATTTCAAGTGGTTTTAGGCTGGAAGATTCTCCGTTTGTTCCTTATGACTTTATGAACAGCAGTAATTCTCCAGCCAGCCCTCCCGGCTCCATTGGGGACGGCTGGCCCCGTGCCAAATCGCCTAATGGCTCTAGCAGTGTTAACTGGCCCCCAGGTACAGCTCCACTCACCTCCCTCTGATGTCCCCCTGGCTTTGTCCTTGGTTCCTTGGGTGTTCCATGTGGAGGGGACAGGAGCCAGCCTCCAGAAGAGCCCAAAGGGTGTTCTTTAGAGATGGAAATGGAGAGCGGGAGTTTTATTGCGCAGAGAAAAGTGTATCTGCCTGGGGTGATGGGAGCAGAGAAACTAGAAATTAAGTGAATGAAGTGAAGACTAAATTAAGTAAAAGGTTTTGGATTTTTGGTCATTAGGAGATGTATTGTTTAGACAGTTGTTTCATGTTTTAAAAAATAATCAAAATAAGCTTCTTTTCTGCATCTGTGTTCCTAGAGTTTCGCCCTGGTGAGCCATGGAAAGGTTATCCAAACATCGACCCCGAGACTGACCCTTACGTCACTCCTGGCAGTGTCATAAACAATCTCTCAATTAATACTGTGCGGGAAGTTGACCACCTCAGGGACAGGAACAGTGGTATGCTCTGCTCCATTCATTGTGTGACCTTCCCTCGGTCTCTCATGGAGATATTTCCTGCTTGCTCCTCTCCTGGTCTGTCCCTTGTGTTGTGGATTTGGGATGTGTTTGCTGCTTGCTCTCCTCCTGGTTTATCTCTTGTGTTGTGCCTGTCACAGCTGCCAAGCTCATCCTTGGCTCGGCTTGCTTGCTGATGCAGTGCAGCAGCTATCCCGGGAATGTGGGCAGAGGAGCTGTGCTCTGCATCCTGATGTCAGCTGTGCACACCCCGAGTGTTTGGAAGCAGCAATCGAGCCTTGGCAGCCCGGCCATGCAAGAATGTAGAGCCTGTGCTGTCTGAGCATGGGGTGCTCCTGCTGCCACCGTGTGCCCGTGGGTGGAGGATGGGCCTGAGGGGTGCAGGACCCTCCCCTGAGTGTGCAGCGTGTTCAGGCTGGACCACAAGCCAAGCCTTTCAGTCTTACTGCATTTGTGACACGCTGTGCTGTGACTGACTCTGCCTTTGTTACAGGGTCATCCTCATCTTTGAACACCACGCTGCCTTCAACTAGTGCCTGGTCATCCATTCGTGCCTCCAACTACAATGTTTCCCTCAGCAGTACAGCACAAAGCACTTCAGGTGACGTCTGCTTGTATTGCTCTGACCTGGTTCCTTCCCCTTCACTTGCCCCGGGGGGGGTCCTAGATGTTAATAAAAGCAGTGCCAAGGTCTCACCAGAGTGGTGACTTAGCTGATTTCAAAGCAGCTATTTTGATTTTACTCTAATTTAGCAGCTTTTCTTTGCAGCGGGGTGGCAGTTACAGCACCACAGTGATTGTGGTTGTCTTTTGTGTCTTTTAGTAGCCAGAAACAGTGATTCCAAATCAACGTGGTCTCCTGGATCAGTCACTAACACCTCTCTGGCTCATGAGCTGTGGAAGGTCCCTTTGCCACCTAAAAGCATCACTGCTCCGTCCCGCCCACCTCCAGGGCTGACAGGCCAGAAACCACCCTTGTCCACTTGGGATAATTCCCTTCGTCTGGGTGGAGGATGGGGAAATTCTGATGCCAGATACACCCCTGGTAAGGACATCCCGCTGTGCCTGGAAGGGTTTGTGGTTTGTTACCAAGCTGGGGAGTGTCCTGTGTGTCTGGCTGGATAATCTGTCCCTGAAGGATACCAAATGTACTGTTGGCCTTGCCTAAAGCTGGTCTATATACTGCACTGCAGTGGGCTTTCTGCTGAGGAGAACTGAGAGAAGAGGTGTTGTGTGCAGGGTAACAGGGGTGGCACGAGTGCTTGTTCTGTCCTTGGTGTGAACCATCTCTCCAAGCGCTTTCCAAGTCAGACGTCAGTGCAGCTGGATGCAGTTCCCTGTTAAACATTGTTCACAGAGTGGCTCATACTGTAATGAATTAGATCATGATAGTCCAGGGAGCCTTCAGACAGGCTTCAAAACTATTCTGAAATTGCAGCAGGAGTCAAAGCAAATATGTTTGTATTTTTGCTTCAGGTCTGATTATCTGACAACAGTGT
>NW_020885023.1:163024-173625 GCF_003945725.1 Corapipo altera
TCATTGCCTTGATTCTAATGTTTGTGTCCGAAGATGCAAAAGAAGTCAGTGGCTTTTAACTGTTTACAAATAGAATGTGATTGTAAAATGTACAGTTTGGTTGTGTTTGAATTATGAAGTTTCTCCAGATATTAATAAATCATGATGTTTTTGGCTGCTCAGCATATAACTGTCTATTTTTTGTGACTTTATTTGTAGGCTGTTTTCTATACGATGAGAATATCGACCGATCCGATAGCTCTGTATTCCCATAGGCTGAGTTTTCTTTTAGCAAACTGATTTTTTTATGAAGAGAGATCTGCATTTTATTCTAGCAAAAATCTCCCTCAACGTGCCCCCTCTGAGACTATGAGAGTCTAAGTGTAGAACTGCAGCTTGCTTTTCCTTTTCTATCCGAGCACCTTTGGGACCCCGTTGCCCTCGCCCTCCGTACAACGCCCCATTTCCAGCCCCCACCATTTGTGCCCGGCTCGATGCTCCAGAGGACACGTGTGAATAAGGAGAGCATTTTGGAAAATAAACTTTAATGCTTACAACATCCTGGTGTTTATACCTCATTGACATGAATCATGATGAGCGACGCAGCAGCGCTTTCTCGTGTCTCCCTTCCGCATGGCTGAGCTTGTCCTGCGGTGGCCGTAGGGCAGAGCCTGTGTGGCCATAGTGTGACGTGCCCTCCGGACGCTGTCGGCCTTTCTTCCCAGACTGCCCCCGTAAGTCATGACCTGGTGGATGCCAGCACTGTGTGTCCTGACACTTCTCTGTATCTGCTTGCTCTGGAGTCCGCAGTCCCAGCCAGAGCTTCCGAGGCTGGGTCCGAACAGGAACCCACGGGCAGGGGCTCGCTGGGCCTCTGCCACACAGGGACTGACATCACTGACATCACACCCGCGTTGATTGTATTGTCCAAGTGTGTGGAATTCCTTCACTGAGCTCGTTACGTGGAAATAAAATGTGGTTGGTTTTAAAGCTGAACCTTGTTGCCCGTCTGTTGTCCGTGGCCTCAGGCCGTCCAGCTCCGCTCCAGGGTGCCCAGCTCCAGCCCCTCGCAGAACGAGTGTGGCCGATGGGCCTTGTGCTGCAGAGAGTGAACTCAGCTCATGCCCCACAGCGGGGCTGCTGCCCCCGGCAGGGATGGCTCCAGGCACTTCCCTGGTCTCACCCTCCCAGGCTGGGGTGAGAAAGATGCGGCCCCTGCACCCCTCCTGCATTCCTGCCCTTCAGCCCTCCCCTGGTCCCCCCTGCTCACCGGTCGCTGCCTGGAAAGCTGGTGGAGGAGAGGGAATGGAGCCCACTGCATGGGCTCCATGGGCCAGCTGGACACAGAGATATCACTGGCTTTGCCCGAGTCCACCATGAGGTCATTCATGCTGCTGGAACTGGTGTCCCAGTCATAATGGAAGCTGGGAAAAGAATCCATGGGTAATTAAGAGATGGGGGAGGCGGGAGTAGGAGCTGGGCTGGTGCTGGGAAAGCAGCCGGGGGACAGAGGAGCAGGACCCTGCGCTGGTGTCGTGCTCCAGGGACGATGCGTTCGCAGCAGGGGCAGCGCCAGGCTCAGCCCCACAGCCAAGGGAGCACTTGGAGCTGTGGCCGTGCCCATGATCCATGTGGGGGCATCCCTCGCTGTTGTGCCCTTGGCCAGTGGAATTGGAAACTTCCAGGGCCCTTTTTCCATGGACACCCCTGGAAACTGATTAGACTTTCCCATGAGCACACAGAGCCACAGTTTCCTGCAAATGTGAACCCTCTGTTACAGCAGTCCCAGCACACACAGCTCCTCATGTGGGGACAAAAAACCAGGCATTGCTCCATGGACTCCAAAGGCTGGGAGCAAAGAGCTCCCAGCACTGTCGATGAGCACAGGGCAGGGGCTGCAAATCAGTGCTGCCAGGACTGCCCCTGTGTCCCAAACCCCTCCCTGCCCTGCATCACCCTGGCCCGCCGAGCAAGCCAAAGGCCAGGCCCTGCTCCACGGGCTCACCAAACCACCCCTACCTGGGCCGGTGCGGCGGGCGGGCACACTTGGCACCCTCGGGGACACCGGAGTCCTGCTGGCAGCTGCAGAAGCCGTTGTCCAGGATCTGGAGGTGCAGCAGCTCCTCTGAGTTGCTGAAGGCGGGGTTGTCCAGGGAGCTGGCCGAGGGCAGCCCCGAGCGAGACCAGTACTGGGCCGAGACATCGTCCAGGCGGCAGAACCGCCGGTAGCTGTGGGACAGGGCAGGGCAGGGCACACGTGTGTGTGTGTGTACACAGAAACACACAGAGCAGGGCTGGGCACATGTGTGTGTGTGTGTACACACAGAAACACACAGAGCAGGGCTGGGCACATGTGTGTGTGTGTGTGTACACACAGAAACACACAGAGCAGGGCTGTGCACACGTGTGTGTGTGTACACAGAAACACACAGAGCAGGGCTGTGCACACGTGTGTGTGTGTGTGTACACACAGAGCAGGGCTGTGCACATGTGTGTGTGTACACACAGAAACACACAGGGCAGGGCACACGTGTGCGTGTACACACAGAAACACACAGGGCAGGGCAGGGCACACGTGTGTGTGTACACACACAGGGCAGGGGATGCACACAATGCTGCCTGGGCAGCAGCAAAGGGTGACCCTGTGCCAGGGGCAGCACTGGGTGTCCCAGGCACCGCAGAGCTGAGGGCTCATCAGCACATCTCAACCTTCTCTCCACAGCCCTTCAGTGCTGCAGCACAGCCCACGGCCCTTCAGTGCCACGGCGGCCCCATCCAGCCCCGTGGCCCCCGGCACTCCTTTCCGGCCTGGACGCCAGTTCCCGTGGCTGTGAGCATCCCCCAGCATCGAGCACACACCCCAGACCCCCACCCAGCCACTCCGGGCCCCACACGTGCTCCCCCTGCCCCAGCACCTCCCACCGCCACTATCAGCCGTCCCACAGTGTTTTCCTTGGCAGAGCTCGCCCCGGCCCAGCCCAGCCCAGCTGCCCCACCACGGCTCTCCCTGCTGCCCCTCGCACCCGGCACCCCAGGAGGGGTAGAAGTTCCCTCCCTCCAGGACCCCGAGGCCCCAGTCCCGGTCCCCACGGCCCCACGCTCCCACCTGCTGCGGGTCTGGTCAGCCCTGGCCTCCAGCAGCAGGGCCTTGAAGCGGCGGACGGCGAGGGCGGCGAGGACGGCGCCCAGGAGGACGATGCTGAGCAGGATCCCGGCTGCTGCACCCAGCAGGCTCTGCTGGGTCACCCGGTAGTCACAGCGCAGACCCATGAACCAGAAATCGCTGCCCACGGGGCACCTGCGCCAGGGGGTCCATCAGTGCCAGGGGGACGGCACCCAGCACCCCGGGCTGCCCCCAGGGCACTCACTGGCAGAGGGGCTGGTGGTCCCGCGCGTGGGTGCAGATGCCCTGGTTCTTGCAGTAGTCACGGTGGCAGAGGGAGGTGCAGGTCGCGTTCCCATCCGCCCCAGACACGCAGGCAAAGCCGGTGGGGCAGGCAAAGAGCACAGTGCAGGGGTCCAGTGTCCGCACTGCAGGGACGGGGCCTGGCTGTGCCACCCTTCCCACAGAGCAGGGAGCCAGGGCCAGGCATGTGCCCGCCCTGCCACAACCCCTGCAGGCACCAGGCTCCAGGCCCAGGGGAGGGTCGGTGATGGTGCAGCCCCATACCTGCCCCACACTCACCCAGAGCCTCGTGGCGCAGGACGGGGGCTGTTTCCACCACCAGCCCTGGTCGAGTGCCACCGGAGCCCAGCGTGGCCTCGAGGAGCGTGTCCAGCCCCAGCACCGGCACCTGCTCCCCCGCGAACAGCGCGTCGTACTGCAGCACCACACTGCCCTCCCTGCAGGGACACCCGCTCGGAGCTCGTGGGGGCAGACCCCGTGCCCAGCACCTCCCCAGCACTGCCATGACCCCGCAGCATGTGACAGTCCCTGCACCCCCATGCCAGGGAGCATCACGTGCTGTGGGACTGCACCAGCACCCACCTGATCCCCGTCACCTCCAGCCGCAGGAACCCGGGCACCGATGTGAAGAGGGGGGTGACCTGCACAGGGGGGGAACTGAGTGCAATGGCCCCCAACCCGCAGCCCCCAGCCCCCCTGCACTCACCGTCTGGTTGAAGCTGTGCAGCAGCTCCTGGTGCTCGCGGGACCCGGGGTCCTGCAGGGCCGGGACGAACCCCATGTCCAGCACCAGCTCGCAGGGGACACGCAGGAGGGATGCTGCAGGAGGAGATGGGGACCAGCATGACATGGCCCCACCCCAGGGGCCACCACCACTGACCCCCCCATGTTGGTGGCTCCCAGGGCCTCTCCCCCTCCCACCATGTTCCAGGAGAGGGTCCCAAACCCCCAGACTCACCTCTCAGGAGCGGGGGCTGATCTTCCACAATGAACACCTGCGGGGCCCTGCCCGCCCCAGCTGGCATCAATCGGGGGGCATCAGTGTCCGGCCGCCCTACGGGGCTGCTCGATGGCTGGGCCAGGTCCGTGTCCTCCACAGCTGGAGGGGACCTGGGGCCCCCACGATGGCCCAGGGTCCCATCAGGACTGGTGGGCTGCTGGGGGGCCCCGGGCATCACAGTGGGCACATGAGTTGGGGGCCCCCACGTCAGCCCTGCCACATCCCTCTGCAGTACAGCAGCACCAGGTTCTGGTGTGACCATTCCCACATTCCTGGGCAGCTCTGGGCTGGCAGTGCTGGCTGTGATGGTGCTGGCTGTGATGGTGCTGGCTGTGATGGTGGCGGCCACAGCAGTGGCAGTGATGCCAGCAGAGGTGGTCGGTCCCAGGGAAGATGCAGGCTGGGATGAAGGTGGCTGCTGGGAGGGCCTAGAGGCTGAGGGAGGGGCCAGGCTGCCCACTCCCACCTGGGTCCCCTCCCGGATCTGGGGGCTCTCAGCAGGACCCACCCTCGAGTCAATGTGGGGAAGCCTTGGGGAGGGGTCTCCTGGGGGGGTGCCCACAGCAGGGGCAAGCCCCAGGACCCCCCAGCCAGTCCCTGGGGAAGACAGCAGGGTTGGCAGCAGGGTCACTGCCCCACTGGCTGGGGAGGGCTGTGGGGACAGGGGGACATGGGGGGACCCAGGACTGGCATGAGTCACCCCGCTCTGCACCACAGCACTGCTGCTGGGGGCCAGAGGGGCTGGGGACTGCCCTGGCACAGCTGGTGGGTTCAGGGGGATGTGACTGTGCTCAGGGGAACCCTCCCTGTCAGGTGGCCCCAAGACTCCTGTGGTCTGGTCTAGGGCTCCCCCTGGGACAGAGGAAGTCACCCCTGGGGTGCCAGCTGTGGTGGTGGGGACAGGCAGACCCAACCCCCTGCCTGTGGCAGGCAGTGAGGCTGGGCCTGTGCCCACGGCTGGCCAGGCTGTGCTGGCTGCAGGCCCCTCATGGCCAGCAGCCCCCAGGGACAGCGCAGAGGGGTGAGGGGCAGAGTGGGGACCCTGCCATGGGCGGGAGGCAGAGCCCTGTCCTCCTGCCAGCCCTGGCCCTGGCAGCCCCTGGTGTGTCCCCCACAGTGCCCCTGTGGGGGTCAGCAGCTTCTGCAACCCCTCTCCAAAGGGTGACATCCCTGTTGTCCCCAGCACTGGGCTGTCAGTGGCCAGCGTGGTGGTTGGGTGGGTCCCTGGGCTCCTCTTACCCAGCGGGACAGTGGCACCCGGGCCCTCCCCAGCCCACAGCTCAGGGGACAAGGAGCTGTGTGAGCCCCTCCGGCTCTGCACAAGGACTGTCCCCACGGACTTCCATCCCTTCAGGGTGTTGGGGGATCCCCTCTGTCCCCCAGCAGAAGCCGGTACTGCCATGGAGGGCGGTGAATGCAAAGGGGTCCCCTGCACGGTCGTTGCACCTTCCACTGTCACATGTCCTACAGGGTCAGTCCCGAGGGGGTCCGTGGTGGCAGGATCTGTGTCTGGCTGCACAGGGGCTGGGGCTCCTGCACTGGTCACCCCCAGCTCGCTTCCTGCAGCTGCCTGCTCGGTGGTGCCTGCAGACACGGGGGGCCCCGGGTGCTCAGTGGCTGTTCCACCCCACGCCGCTGGCCCTGTTCCCTCCCCGCCCGTCCGGGGGCCTCTAGGGCTCCCCTGGGGGCCGGAGGGCTCGGCTGTCCTGGCAGGAGTCCCAGGGAAGGGCAGCAGCTCAGCCTCTGTCCACAGCTGCCCCAAGGTCTCCGGTGTTGGCGCCTGCCCCGCGCCAGCTCCTCGCTCTGGGTGATCTGCGGGCAGGGGCAGAGTTGGGGGCACTGAGCAGGGCTAACCCATGCTCAGCACCCCACAGCTGCCAGGGCGGCACCCTTGGCCCCATCGTGCCACCCACACACGCGGCTGGCACGCAGTGGGACGGTCCCAGCCCCGGGGGTACCTGTCCGGCAGCGCTCCCCCGCCGCGGTCCCCAGGCGGGCGCAGGGGTCGGCAGTGCCCGGTGTGGAGCCCGTCCCGCTGCCCAGAGCGGGGCAGAGCCGCGCGCAGCATTCCACGAGCACTGAGAGGGGAGGGAGCAGCGCCCATCGGTCCGAGCACCAAGCACCGGGCATCCTGCACCAGCACCGGCTACGGGGCGCGGCACCCCCGGAGCCGCCGGCGAGGGTGGGGGGCTCGCTCCCTCCCCTCCGTAAACCGCGGGCAGCTCTGCCGAAGGAGACGCTCTGGAACAACCCAAACCCAGCCGGGAACCACCTGCCCCGGTCCCAACGAACGGTGCCAAGTCCTGCCCCACCGCCACACTCCGGCTGTGCTGGGAGCCCCCGGGTTGCCCAAACCCGACCACCCTCCCGCAGAGCCGCCATGTGCCAACGCCGGCACCAGCGGGTCCGCGGGCAGGGCAAGACCCCAGCGCCCGGGGGAGGGCTCCGGGCAGGGCTCCGGGGCCCGCGGCAGCCCCTCTCCAGAGAGAACGGGCGGTGGTCACCGCCCGGGTGGGGCCGGGGCTGGAACGGAGGTCACTTCGAGCCCCCCCGGGCCCCGCTCTCCGCCAGCGGCTCACCGGGGCTCCCCCGGGCGCAGCACCCGCCGCCTTCGAGGCCACGGAGCCGCCCGGGCCGGTGGCACAGCCCGGCACGGAACGGCCACGGCACGGCAGCGACCGCGGCTCTCACCCGCCTCCCCCGGGGTGCCCGCCCCGAGCGGGTCCTGGTGACACCGAGCAGCAGCCGCTGCTCCCCACCCCAGCGGGGACCCGGCCCCACCGCAGACCCCCGGGCCGCCGGCACTCACCGGCCCCGCCGCCGCCCCCCGAGCGCAGCATCCCCCGCCCGGGAACCAGCGGGACCGGGGCCCCTTCGCGGCCGTGCCCACCCCCGTCGCTCACCTGCGGCGGCCAGGAGCCGGGGCAGCGGGAGCCGGGGCAGCGGGAGCCGGGGCCGCTCCATGGCGCGGCGCGGGCGGCTCTGCCAGGCGGCGGCAGGAAGCCCCCGCCCGCCCCCGCTGCGGCGGGGCGGAGGCGCCGGGAACCGCAGCCCCCGGCCCGGGCCCGCCCCACGGCACCGGAGCTCCCTCCGCCCCGGGGCGGACGGGCCGGTGCTCTGCACTGCGACCCACCCCGAGGGGCTCGGCCCGGCCCCCGCCGGCCGCCCCAGGTGCGGGGCTGCGGCTGCGGCTCGGCCCCATCGCCCCGCAGCGGGCTCAGCGCTGGGCCGGGGCTCGGGGGGCTCGGGGGGCTCCCGCCCGCCTCCCACGGGTTCATCCCCGGGACGCGCGTTCGGGGCTGCCCGGGCCCGGCTCTGCCCCTGCTCTGTCCCTGGCTGTCCCCGGGAACCTGGGGACATGCCCAGGGCAAAGGCTCCCCAAGGGCACCGCTGGCTGCTCTGACTGCGGGTTCCTCACATCCCTCAGGGTCACACGGAGAGAACCCAGTGACCACCCCAGCACCAGCACAGCCTCTGAGCAGGCACCTCACAGCCATGCCACAGGGAAACCATCATGGACACAGTGACCAAAACCACTGCCTGCCCCCAGTTCCACCATGCAACTGCTCAGAAAATGTGTCAGAGCACAGCTGGAGTGTGGAGCTGTGAAGGAGTTCCCCAGGACACAGGTCTTGCTCACAGCGGGATTGACATCGGGGCCCCGAAGGCAGAGGGTCACTTGCCTACTGAGAGTCTCATAGTAAAGTGCAGCTACTGAGAACACCCCAGGAACACTCCACCACACACAGCCTCTGCTCCATTTTCCATCCTCACCTCCCCATTGCCAGAAGTTCTGTTACCCAGTGACACTTCCTTGGCTCCTGGCCTGGCAGTGCTGCTGTGACATGTGAAAGTGTTTCTTTGCTCAGAGGAAACACAGTACAGTGTGCAGAAATAACCCATTCCTGCCTCAGGAGGGTCAAAGCAAGGCTCCTGCACTGGGATGAGTCAGGCATACAGAAACACCAATATGAATTTGCTGTTCAGCAGCAGGAAAGTCATTCCCCCCTTTATTTTCCATCTGGAAAATAGAAGCCTATCACACAGAACTTGTTTTTACCAGCACTGATGAAATAAACAGTTATGGGCAAGCAGGACAGAGCCAAATCCTGGGGCAGGGAAGAACAATTCCAGAGCTGTCAGTCCCTGATCCCCAGTGAGTCCTTCACACCCAAACACTGACACAGGGACCCACCCACTGTGTGGAAAAGAACAGCCACCAACACAACAATGGTCTTAACTGTTTATTCCTGTTTTTTTCTTGTTTTTTAAAGGACAACACATTCAGACAGCTTTAAATACAACATCCACGTGCAGCTTCCAGATGAAAGCCCCAGCGGGACAGCGTGTGCGCTCCCATCCATCCGCGCCGGCACCAGCCCAGGCCTGGTGTGGGACAGCTCCTGGGAACACAGAATCCATGTTTAACATTTCATGAACCATCTGAAGGCACAGAAGTGGGTAGGCAGGGGCAGGACATGCTGAGCACCAAACACAGGCACAGAAGGAGCCCCCATCTCTCTCCAAAGGCCATGGCTCAAACCCTGGCCCAAAGCAGTGAAAGGACACAGGCCCCCTGCCCCGGGGAGCGTGGGGGGAGGCCCAGAGCCACACAGGAACAGGCAGGAATGTGGATCAGCACTGCCGGCTGGCCCGAGGCCACCTCATTTCCCCTGCAGCCCTCAGGCTGTCGCTCCTATAACCCTTTCCTGCCCATTTCCTTCCCGGCTGTGGCTGTGGGGGAAGAGACAGCGGTGGCAGTGGCCGGGGGGGCTGAGGTGCCCCCACACCCCCTCTGCAGGGCCGAGGGGCACGGGGAGATGGGCTGCCATGGCCGAAGCCTATTCACCATCCACTACAGCCCCAGAGTGAGCCGAGAGCTTGACATGTTAGGTGGGACAAGAGGAGAGGCCTCTGAGCCCCACACACTCCCTCCAGCTGCAGGTGCCTAAGGAAAACACCCCCTCACCCTCAGGAAAATACAACCCCCTTGCTCTCCCCGCTGGCACCCACAGCTGCTGCCAGCTCCCTCACAAAGTGCCAGGCTCCCCACTGGCTCTGCAGTGTCACACGTCACCCTGCCCTGCCCCTGTGTGCACCCAGGCACGCCCAGAGTATGTCTGCACTCACTCAGCCCTGAGGAACTGCTTCATTCATAAACATCCTTCTTATCTGCAATGTAATCTACAATCTCCTGTGGGCACATCAGCTTCTCTGCATCTCCGTCAGGAATTTCAAATCCTGCAAGAAAGGGCACACACTTAGCCAAAACAATGGAAAGGGGGGCAAGGCCAAGGGAAGGGATGGCTGCTGGCCTGGGGGTTGGGCAGGGGACAGGCAGGTAGGGGACACGTGGGCAGGGGCTGACACTGCATCACTGCTGCCTGAAGGGACATCACCTCCCCACACAGGACAAGGCAGGCACAGCAGAAGCCAGTGCCTCTCATGCCTCAGTAAAGCTACCAAGGCCTTCCCAGAGCTCCCACAGCCACTGGTGTGTGACATAGGGGATATTCCTGGACCCCCAGGCAGTGCCCAAAGCCCCTGAGGCTGAGGCTGGTGCTGAGGGCTCGCTCAGAGCCAACACCAGGGCAGGGTACGAGGGCTCTCGGCAGTGGAACTGCTCAGGAACACCCCAGAAATGCAAGTTCTTCTTTCTGGTACTCCTGGGCACATTCACACTCCAGCCAGCACAGGGATTACAGACACACTGCCACCAAAGCCTCTGAGAGTGAAACATTCACCTCGGGCTTAGAGAGTGACCAAACACCAGGGACATCTGTGGCCCAAGGTGACATTTAGGCACCTACTCCAGAATTCATGAGCTTTAAATGAAAGCATGAAGAAGTCCAAAAGGAAGTAAAAGGAAACTTGGAATACAAATCAATAAGGAGAAAACACCTTTTTCTTCTCCAGTAGCATTAAGGGTTGAGGACGAAAAAAAATCTGGTGAGAAAAAGCCTGGACTATCTGAGATTTGTGATCTGTGAAGCCAAGCTCAGCCCAGGTGAAGCCTCCACACTCAGTGTAGCACCTACATGCTGCTGCCCCCATTACTTCCCAAGTGGTGCCATTGTGGGGTGGAAAAGAACAATTCCTGCTTCCAAGGGGCCCAAGCTCAGGGACAGCAGGACAGGGCCAGCTCCCGACTGCTGCAGGTGCCGCAGCCCCGACACAGCTCAGCAGCGGACCTGTGTGGTTCGCTCCTCTCCCGGC
>NW_020885023.1:174025-188034 GCF_003945725.1 Corapipo altera
AGCCCAGAACTGGACACAGCACTGCAGATGTGCCTCCCCAGGGCTGAGCAGAGGAACAGAATCACCTCCCTAATCTGCTGGGAAGGCTCTTCCCAATGCCCCAGGACCCCAGCGGCCTTCTTGGTTCTCAGGACACGCTGCTGGTCTGGGACAGCAGGAGAGCAGGTCCTTCTCCACAGCCCCCCAGCAGCCCGTGGCCATGCTGCCCCCCAGCAGCCCCCCAGTATGGCAGTGGCAGACACGGAGTCATCCAAAGGCAACAACGTTTAATGGTATCCCCCACACCCGGCAGCAGAGGTTCCAGTGATGGGGTCCTGCCCCCCCGTCAGGCGGCTCCCGGCTGTGGCTGCCGGTACCGGTACAGGCGGACGGTGCCGTCGTGCTGCCCGGCCAGCAGCCCGGCCCCGGCCATGGCCCAGCGCGCCAGTGCCCAGCGCCCCGCGGGGCCCGGGGGCAGCACCGCCGTGCACCGGCCCCACAGCAGGTCCCACACGGCCACGGCGCCCGACGTCAGCACGGCCGCTCCCGCCGTGCCCCACACATCGCCCTCCAGGTACCTGCAGGGACACGGGGGGGGGTCAGCACACAGCAGGGGTCTGCAAAGACACCACACAGACACCACACAGGGCAGTGTTTGTTCCCTTGGCTTGGGGTTCAGGTACAGATTAACGCCCAACTGCAGCCAGGCTACGGTCTGGGCTGTGCCTCCAGCGCAACTGCGAAGGGAGAAGGTCAAGAAAATACTCCTTGGGACTCAGAACATACTTGAAAAAGGTGAACTCTTAAAAAAGGGGACTCTTAAAAAACAACTCTTTAAAGAAAGCCCCATCCCTGGAAGTGTGCAAGGCCAGGCTGGACAGGGCTTGGAGCAACCTGGGCTAGTGGAAGGTGTCCCTGCCATGGCAGGGGGTGGAATTGGACGATCTTTAATGTCCCTTCCCACCCAAACCATTCTGTGATTCCATGACTGTTCAGTAAGCAAGATCTTGATCTACTGCTACTCCCATACATCCATCACATTTCCTGTGCAAGGAACACTGCAAGGCTGAGCCTTAAAGCTGAGGCTGAGCCTGCTGGCGCCTCAAAACACAGGGCACGGGCAGGAAAAGGCCATCTGCCTGCAGCACTGCTCCACACAAACCAACCTGGCCCGGGGCTCCCCAGCAGCCCAGAGTGCCACTGCTGCAGGCAGCACCAGGGGCTTGCCTGAGGAGCCCAGGGACACGGGCCCCCAGTCTCAGTGCTGAGGGCAGGGGGTCAGGGCACAGCGGGAAGCGGGCAGGAAGCGGCCCCTCCACACCCCCAGCCCCCCAGCCGTGCACCGGACACGCGGCAGCGCCGGATGCAGCCCCTTATCACCGGGGAGATGGCAACGGGATCCCTGCCAGCTCCACTCGCTGGGTCCTCCCACAGCCCCTGGAAGGAGCCAGCCCAGCCCCAGCCCCCAGCACTTGCCTCCCTGCAGGGCTGGGTGGGGGGGAGGAGAACATCACCCCCCGGCTCCTGCCCGTCCTGGGGTTGAAGGCCACCACGCGGAATGCTGGGTTTCCACAGGACTCGCTCTCTTTGGCATGTGGATGGCTTAAAACAACAAACAGAAGGCCCTGATAGAGAGAGGGAAAATACATCACTAAAAACAACAGCAGGAGGGGAAAAACTCAAAGAATTTTCCAAAAATTAACAGCTACAGTCTCTCTCTAATCACAGCCCCATGGACAGTGATACATTATTTTTACTGAAGAAAACAGAAATGGTTTACTTTCCTTATCAAATAAGATAAAACCCAAAGCAGCTGCTGGCTGATAAGGGCTGATGCAACACAGCAGAGTGACAGCTCAGTGACTCAATGGATTTATGCATTTACCTTCAATCCTCTAGAAACCTCAATCCTTTATGTCCCCAGCCCAGTCAGTGTAGCCCAAGCATGAAGAGAATTCCATGTACGTACGGAGTCGGAATACGCTCGATGGCAGATGGAAGCTGGGTAGGAATAACCAACGTGCATCTTCCTCAGGAGCTGGCCTGTTCTCAGATTCCTGCAGTTGGTGAAAACACAAACTCTGACACATTTTCATCCTCTAATCACAGTTACACCACTACGCAGGATGGACACGGGTTTGGTTCCACATTAGCCAAACAAGCCAAGAGGCTACAGGGAGGGTGTAATGAGAATGATGCAAAAGCAATGGAATTACAGCAGCACAGTCCATTCCCTGTCCATGTGACTGTGGGGCCACACTGCAGGCCCTCTGACAACCACCACTTCCCGGGTGGCTCAGCATCCAGCCAGCAACACTGCACAACCCTGCAGCTTCCTGCTACAGCCCCCACCCCCTAAACCGTGTAATGGCAGAGGAGACACTGACCACACCACGATGCTGTTGGCAGCAGTGGTGCCCACCAAGGCCTCTCTCATCCCTTCTACTTCAGCAAAGGCTGTAACAGTTTCTTCAGGGGGCATCAGGGTCTGCCTGTCCTTGCTCCTGAAGGGAGATCAGCACATAGAAAAGCAGTTGAAAAAACAAGTGCTCAGCACCACTCCAGGAAGAATAGGAATCCACTTTTTCTACATCCAAGATGTTTCCTCACTTTTGTCCCACCTGCCACAGAGACCACCACGAACCAGCACCCCCAAACTCACCCTCCTGTCCCTGAGAGCCACACCATCTCCACTTGCTGCTCCTGCAGGGTCCTGCTGCTGCTCACTAGCCTCTGGTCCTTTAGCCCAACAACTGCTTTTATATTCCCAGATTTCACCAGGGAGTGCCTGAACAAGTCAGTCTCAGAAGAATAAAGCAACGTCCTAAATCAAGAGACAAGCACATACCACGACAGGAAGAAGCACCACTCAAACATGCCATAGCATATACAAATGAGACTATGTTTACTCAGTCTGCTAGCTCTGGGGTGAATGAACCAGTCCTTATAGTTGACTTTTAGAAATCCCTTGCACCTTTTCCAATTGCTAAAGCAACTGAGAAAGTAACACATTAGCAAAAAGATAATTTCAGCCACTACTAAGATAGTAGTGAGGAGAGCTAAGCTGCAACTACTTAGGGTGCAAAGTGCTAGTAATAAACAAATACAAAACCTTATTTCTCCAATCTCCAGCTCTCCCAGCGCTACACACACGAGGTTACAGGTGTCTGGCAGAGGAACAATCTGGATTACAGGAATCTGGGACAGCAAAACAACAATTCAGTGTCACCCACAGCGTCCCTTTAACTTTATTCTCATTTTCTAGACTGTTTCAAGTAAAATGATGTGGAGCAGAACTGATTTTCAGACCATTCTCAAGAAGCACACTTAGACAAACAGCTGAACTGTCTGCTGCCTGTTTACCTAATCAAACAATCCCTATTAATATAAAAGGTAAAAAGTGTCTCTAAGGACTGTAAGCGGAAAGAGCACAAGGCAGTGGCTGAAGTGCAGCCACCATTCTGTGAATGGAGTATCAAATTCCTGTAGGTAACATGTGACCATAGAAGCTACAAGCTCCTTGTATCTTGGGAACTAATACATAGGGCAAGAAAATTGTCCATACCTCTCCCAGCTGCCAGGTGCAGACCTTTCCCCAGTGGTTGGGTGCCAGAGGTTCCCACAGGGACACGGAGCTCTCGGAAGCAGTGACCACACGCAGTTCCCTGCAGCCAGCTGCTTCCCACCACACTGTGCTCACATCCACGGCACAGGAACCTGAGGAATCCTGCCCAAAACAAACCAGGGCTGTTTTTTCTCTGATAGACATGATTATCAGTTGCATTTTTGTTAAACTTGGTCTTGCAAAGCTGCTGCTGCCGCAGTAACAATTCCCTGCTGTTCCCCCACCTTTAGCTCTGACACAAGCTGCAAGTTCTCTTCTTTGGGGCCATCTGGCAGCACTGGAGTCAACTGTTCTGCTCCATCATTTTTCTGCACAAACAAGTAAAGGAGGAGGAGGATAGTTCAACTTTGAAATGACATTCAGCACCTGCAAGAGCGAGGCAGAAGTGTTGTGTGCTCTCTGTCACTGTCATGCAGTCACTCTGCATGCTGTTGCTGGAGAGCCACGATCCATGCAGGACTAGCATGCAAAGAGGCCTTTCCCCTGAAGTCAGAGAAGACTCTGGGAAAGGGGATTTGTCCACAAAACTCCTGGCTTAGTACCCCTGGCAAAGAGCTCAGCTTGTTACCTGTTCAGGAGAAGCTCTGCAGGATCCCTGCTCTTTGCTCTCTGACTGCTGATGCTTATCCAAGGCCACAGCCTGATCAGATTTATTCTCAGGACCTCTTTCATCTGCTAAAGCAAACATGGTACCTTGTTCCTCCTCATTTGTGGCAGCCCCTGCACCACAGCTGTCCGGGAGCAGTGGCATGGCAGGGTCCTTGTGTGCCCCATCCCCCAGGACCTGGGCAGCTCCTCTGGAGGAAGGCAGGGTCCCTTGTGAGGTGGGCACAGAAGGTGTGGCTGGGAAGACCTCACTGTGCACTGCAGGTAAAACACCTGGGGTTGCACCCACAGCAGGGAAGACAGACGAGGAACTCTGAGACTCACGCTGGGTGGGAGCCCCAGCTGAGACAGTCTCCATGGGAGTAAACAGCAACTCATGGGTGGAAAGGTCCTTCTTGGAAGCCGGGCTTTCCACACAGGGGAGCTCGGGCAATCTGGTTTTGGAAGGTGAAATCAAATTACTTCTGAGTCTTTTTTCTTCTGGATTCATTTGTGCACTTGGTGCGTCCTGTGGAGCCACACCATCCCCGGACACACTCGGAACAAAATCCTCCAAGTCATTCACAGGGGAAGATTTCAATTTCTCCAGTTTCAGTACTCCAAATTCCTCGTTTGGTAGGTGGAAGTCCCTGATGCCCAGCCTGGGGACCAGCCCCTGTGGGCTGCGGAAGGAGAAGAGGGAGCAGCGAGTGTCGGGGTCTGCAGCAGGGAGGCCCAGAGCAGCAGGACCCTCTGAGCCCCTGGGACAGCTGTGCCCTCTGCTGCTGTCATCTAAACACAAGAATACAAGAGAGAACATCAGCAACTTGCCTTTTCAGAATCTCTCATCCAGACTGCCACTCCAATATATTTTAAAAAAAAAAAAGAGCCATATCAATCTTAAGACACGGAAGTGGCACTTTTCTGGAAAGACATTACAATCTGCAGTTGCTCTGCATCAAGCCTTCAGCTCAAAGGTCATGTCCAAAGCCTGACAGAACTGAGTGCTTGTTCAGTTTGGTTTGTTGGGTTTTCTCCCAACACTTTTTGCAATATTCACAGACCCTCAGACTCTCAGGCTATGTCTTGTGTTTCACACTTGTTAGCACTAAAAGAAAATACTCTTTAGTATGCACACTCAGTTGGAGGAACTGATGGGCACCCATCTGCTGGATATCAGCTCCAGTGTGCACAACCTTTGCTCCAACAGCAATGGCAGCTCAAGAAGTTCTCAGCCCTGCTCCTCTGCTGTCACTGGGCTGAAGTAAAAGTTTCTAGAATTGTTCAAGGAACATGGGCACCACAATGATCTAATTTTTAAAAAAATATCTTGTTTATAAAAAAAAAAAAAGAAATAGTTAATCCCCCTCATATTTTCCTGACTAAACAGTGCAGGGTGTGAACAGCAGGGCCTACACTCACTGGACATTCCCCTGCCTGTGGGAATGGGAGTTCTGGGGAGTGCTGAGTGTGAGGCAGTACCTGCTGAGCCCTGCCTGGGGGAATGGGAGTTCTGGGGAGTGCTGAGTGTGAGGCAGTACCTGCTGAGCCCTGCCTGGGGGAATGGGAGTTCTGGGGAGTGCTGAGTGTGAGGCAGTACCTGCTGAGCCCTGCTGGGCGCTGTGTCTCGCAGAGCAGCGCAGGGAGCGGCGCAGGGGGACGCTGACCCCCGGGAGCGGCTCTGCCCTGCCAGCTCCTCGCCGGCTCTTCACACTCGCCACTGGATGTTTATCAGCCTGACACACAGGCGAGTTGGCTTCCAGATCTCCCACGTGCCTGGCAAAAGTTTCATTCCCTGGGCTCACGGCATCGCTGCTCTGAAGTGGATTTTGAACCTGCTCCAACAGGCATTTCCCCGGCACTTGGCTCCCTCCCTGAGGAGGATCAGGACCCGCTGGCTGTGCAGCTTCAGTCACTCCTGTCTCTCCAGACCCCAAAGCTGCAGCACCAGACAACTTGCTCTCATCTGAGGATGACTTTTCAAGGTTAGCATCACAGTTTTCCTTTTCACTCTGGCTCTCACCTGACAGCAGAGCACTGCTTTCCCTGGCCATTATGAGGTCCACACTCTCTATAAGCTCCTGTGACACTGGACGCACGGGGGCTTTGCAGGCAGACCTTCTTCTTCCCTTCTGTTTCCTCTGGGATCGACTCTGCTCTTGCCTTGTGCTAATGACGCTTTTCTGAGAAATGGATCCCAGTGAAGTGCTGCTGCTGCTGGACACAGGAAGAGATCTCTCAGAACTACTTGAGTTTGCTGGATCCTTTTCTGCCCCAAGAAAAGGGAACGGCATTACCCCTGACTCTAAATCAGCCTTAGCTCTCTCCTGGGAGGGCTGATCTGAGTTTGCATCTTTCTGCTTGCACT
Organism: Corapipo altera; assembly: GCF_003945725.1. NCBI lineage: Eukaryota > Metazoa > Chordata > Aves > Passeriformes > Pipridae > Corapipo > Corapipo altera. Next base: position 180,583 of record NW_020885023.1, read on the forward strand.
TACTCCGCTGACCTTTCTTGCTCCTGCCCAGCTGGCTGAGGATTACAGCATCCAGGTCCACCTTCCTCTGGCAGTTGGACATGCGGCGAGTTGTCCTGACGTAGTACTCGACAGGGAAGAGCAGCCCTTCCACCACTGTGCAAGAGCTCAGCGTGCCCTCGGGAGCCGTCGCCTCCCTGGGAGGAAAAAGTCTTGACTGACTTTCAAGCTGTTGATCCTCCAGCAGTTCTCGAGCACTGCCCAGAGCAGGATCTGCAGGACAGGGATTTAAGGTATCGCCGTCACTTTCATCTCCTTCATGGCTTTTGCTCTCCTTGGTTACAGTGTTATTTCTGTCCTCAGGCAATACTTCATTTTCTGACACTAAATCCAGGAGCCCACATAATTCTCCCTGATCTTCACGTAAACTCTCACTGTCCAGTTGTTTTATTACACTGGGGCATTCTTCTTCTCCATCACCTCTGGTGTCAAGTAAAAGAGAGTCTCCCTCCTGTGAACATGGCTCACGGCTGCCAGGTGTGGTCACAGCCCTTGGGCACTTGAGCTGCCAGATGTCACTGCTGTCCCTGACCACATGTGGAGACAGCTCAGGCTCTCCTGCAGTGACACTGCCCTCGAACACCTCCTGTACAGCTCCTGAGGCAGCATCAGGAGTGAAACTGTTTCCTTCTCCCTTCACAAGAGCTGGCCTGCATGACCTTTCAGGATGTTCCTCAGTGTGCGAGAGGGTACCGTGCCTGAACACTGGTGACTGAAGCTCCTCTGCACTGGCAGTTTGATTTTTCACTGTTTCATCAGTGCTGATTACATGCCCATCGTGCACTGATTTCCCTTCCCTTGATTCCAGAGCCTTTGTCCGTCTCCTCAGCTTCATCATGCCTCTGGAGGTTTGGGATGTTTTCTCCTCAAGGACAGGCCTAATGATCCCACAGCACAGGTTTTCCTGGCTGGCCTGAACACTTTCTGCCCGTGAGCTGTCCTGCAGGCTAACCTCATCACTGGAGAATTCTGGAATGTGTTTAAATGTGACAGATGTTGCCTCCTCCACGTCAACATCAGAGCAGGTTTTAGTCTGTAACTGAGGGAGTCCACCTCTGTCAGCACTAGGAGATGCATTATCTTTAGAACCTGGGGGAAAAAATGTCACACGTGTAAAGTACTCTCAAAGTCCTGTCCAAGAAAAACATCACTTTGTTAGGAGGAAAAGATGGGGATCTTACAGTCAGGATCAGAGCACTGGAGATCTGGTGAGGAAGGAAGCAGAGGAGATGTTAGTGCAGAGCACGGCTCAGCCCAGGGGAAGGGCCGGGTGCAGGTCTGGGGGCAGCAGCGGCCGAGGGGACAGCGGGTGAGGGGGTCGGCAGGGCCGGTCCATCCCGGCTCCGCAGGGGCACTGAGGGGCCACAGTCCGGGCCCGGGACCCACCGCCTGGAGAGGGCAAGGGGGGGCACAGGGCGGCTGACGGGGTCCCCGGGCGTCCCACCGCCCCAGCACGAAGCTGGGAGGTCGCCCACCATCTCCCACCTGGGGGGCTCCGCTCCCACCATCTCCCACCTGGGGGGCTCCGCTCCCACCATCTCCCGCCTGGGGGGCTCCGCTCCCGCCATCTCCCGCCTGGGGGGCTCCGCTCCCGCCGGCCGTGGCTCCTGGCTCTCTCGGCTCGCCTCGCCCGCTGCGGACACACAACACCCCGGCGGGGCTGGGACCGGCTCCCGGGGCCCCGGTGCCCCCGCCGTGCCCCGGCCCGGCCCTGCCCGCTCACCCGCAGCCGGATGACGGTCTCGCTGTACTCCCGCCTCAGCAGCGCCAGCTTCTCCCGCAGCTGCAACAGACACCGCGCCGGGCTGGGCTGGGACCGAGACCGGCCCCGCCGCCGGCCCCGCAGCCCCGCCCGGCCCCGCACCTTCTCCCTGTCGGCGCCGCTCAGGGCCGCCGCTGCCCGCGGCTCCTCCATGGCAACCGGGGCGGCGGCAGCGCGGGCGGAGGTGACGCGGCGGAAGCGGGGCCGGGCGGGGCGGCCATGGAGCTCAGCGAGATGCTGTACAACAAGTCCGAGTACATCGAGACGGTGGGCCCGGGGCCCGGGGAGCGGAGAGGGGGGCCCGGGGGCCGGGGAGCGGGGGGCCGAGCCGGGCGGGGCTCGCGGGGGTGTTGCAGGGGCGGCGGGGCCCGGGAGAGCCGCCGTGACGCGCCCGTTCTCCCCGCAGGCCTCCGGCAACAAGGTGAGCCGGCAGTCCGTGCTGTGCGGCAGCCAGAACATCGTCCTCAACGGCAAGGTGAGAGCATCGTCACTGTGCCTGAGCCTGGCGTTGTGTCTGGCTCACTGTGCTGCTCGGGAGCACAGCTGCTGGTTCCAGCCTCCTATGCTTTTGCTTTGTTCTCGCTTTTCTTTTGACTGAAAGAATCCTCTCTAAGGTAACATAATCTTGCTGGAGTGACCAGACCTTGGCATGACTCTGTGTAAGAACTGCTAGGAACGGCTAGGAATTGGATCTCACGTACCTCTCTTCCCTTCTGCAGACGATAGTCATGAACGACTGCATCATCCGTGGGGACCTGGCCAACGTGCGGGTGGGGCGGCACTGCGTGGTCAAGAGCCGCAGCGTCATCAGGCCGCCCTTCAAGAAGTTCAGTAAAGGGTAAGAGGCCCCTTCTTTTTGGGAGACACCTGAAAATATCTGTCAGCTTGACTGAGACTTTTATTCAGAGAACCCTGTTCTGCAGCAGTTTGCAGAAATACATCTGTCTAAACCTGTCTCTTTCTCAAATGTTCAACTGTGCCTTGGGGGTTAGCATTCACTTCAGGCCAATATGGAAAGGCTGGGATATATTAGAATAGCAAAGTAAAGAGCATGTTTCAGTTGCTCTTTGTTTATTTACATCTTCCTGGTGCTCATTGGGGCCATCCTTTAGAAAGAGAGGAGAAAGACCAGTTACTGTTTTGTCTCCCTTAGCACCAAATCCACATCTGCTAATCCACCTGGGGATGGGAGACTCCACAGGGTGATTTTGGGTCTAGCAGTGTCAGTTTGTTTGTTGTGCACTGAACAAATATCTGTCCTGTCACAGGGTGGCTTTCTTCCCTCTCCACATTGGTGACCACGTGTTCATAGAAGAGGACTGTGTTGTCAACGCGGCCCAGATCGGCTCCTACGTGCACATAGGCAAGAACTGTGTCATTGTGAGTGCCATTTTGTCCTCTCTGCAAACTCCTGGGTACTGCTGAGGCTTTGGGACGACAGCTAAGAAGTGTCTGCACCAGCTGGCTAGAGCAGGCACTTACTCTGCGCTGTTCCTTCCTCCTCCTCCTCTTCCTTCTCTGCAGGAAGCAGGGCTTTCAGGTTTGCTTTTCCAAGGACAGCAGGTTCAGCTGCTGCTGGTTGGAAAATCCATCCCAGCAGTGTCAGCCATTCCCTATGGCTAACGGGACTGCCTGGGGAAGGCAGCCTGGCCACAGAGAACAAGTGGAGTTGTGTTTCTGTGCAAATAACACCAAATAGTCAAGGTTACTGAGGTAGAAAAGGTCTTGCTGGCACTGCATGACTCGGGCCAATTTGCACATCGACTTGTTAATGTGCAGCTACCTGTACCTGTGCTTGTTAAAAGCAAACATGTTTTTCCTCATAAAGAAAAGTTAATTCTGTTGGGAGGAGCATTCAGTCAGGGTAAAGAATTATTCCTGTCATCTCTTATACAGAATGTGTTTTGATGAATTAATCTTCTTGAAATTTAGGTAATGTACCAGTAATAAGCAAAAGATCTCGTGTTTATAGTGTTTTAAGTATAAACTTCTCCTGTTCTCTGTTTTAGGGTCGTAGATGTGTTTTGAAAGACTGCTGCAAGATCTTGGACAACACAGTACTCCCTCCTGAAACTGTAGTCCCACCTTTCACTGTTTTCTCAGGCTGCCCGGGTATGCTCCCTCTAACTTTGCTTTCACAGAAGTGTGGATAACATGGATATTCTTATTTTAAATGAGATTGTTATAACAAAGTTGCTTCTTAGCATTTAGTGCCTAGAAATAAAGGTATCAGGCAGTTGCTGCACTGAAAAGTAATAGTTTTAACTTGTGAAACTCCCTGCCTTAGTGCACAGCAGGTAGAGGATGCATGATGACTGATGTCAATACTGTTGTTCTTCTTCCAGGACTCTTCTCTGGGGAGCTCCCGGAATGCACCCAGGAACTCATGATTGACGTTACCAAGAGCTATTACCAGAAGTTCTTGCCACTCACTCAGGTCTAGTAGCCCATTTCCCATGTTTCAGGCACACAGGAGCATTCTGGGGGTGGGGAGAGGGGTGTTGTCCAGTGAGACCAGAGCCCGGCCCTCCACTCTCCTGAGCACTTGTGTGAGTGTCCCTCAACACCACCAGCCTGGCCAAGCAGTCCCTCGTGAAAGCTGCTGTGTCCTGTTCAAACTTTGTATGCTCATCCGATGTACTCCATTCCACATTGTCTGAACTGTGCCACTGAATGTTCTGGGAAAGCTGATACACCTGCCTTAGGGCAGCAGCGGGGGAATGAGGCAGAGCTGACATGTGCTCTGCAGCCTCAGCCTGTCTGGGCAGTTCTGTCCTAGCCCAAAGCCTGGCCTTTAGGTTTGCTAGCCCAGCAGGGCTGGTTTGGGTGTGTTCCGGACACCTACCGAGGTTCATTAGACCCAGGGCTTTCCTTTGGCAAAACCCTTGCTGCTCCATAGGCCTGTGGGCTGAGATGGATGGCCTCTTCCTTTTCTCCCTGGGATTCTCTTCTGTAGGGACATCGTTCATCATCCTGCTGTTGGCTTTAGGAATTTTGGCTGACATTGACACCTGTCTTTCTGTGCCTGACAGGATGTTTCTTAGCTTTTAGCTCCTGAAGCAGACTGACATCAGTCCTGTGCTCTCACCCTTCAGGGTTAGTGTTCTTGTGGCCAGTGTGTGTTCTACTGCTGAACATCACAGACTTTAAAGAGCCAAAGGCCTTTGGGAAGAGTTTTGCCATGTCACTCACAGAATTCAGTGCAGCAGAAAGTGGGTAATTAAAAGCAGAAACCAATGGTGGATGAGAGAATGCTGCAGCTGTCCCCATTTATTACCCAGTGTCTATATTTGCAGAGAGCTCTTTGGTGCTTTTCTGCATTATGAAGCTTAGGAATGAGACTCAGACTTCTTGAAAAGAGTGAACATTTAATTTTGGACATGTAGTAGAGCAGGAATAGTTCTTTCTGGGAGCAGCTCTGAAAGTTGAAGGCATCTGATGCTTGTATATCTGACTGAGTACAGACAACTGGCTGCACAAGAGTCTGCCTGCTCTGGTTGTGCTCTACTAAAGCTTAGCATCATACTGCTGTAGGTTTTAAACTGGGGCTCCTGCATGTTGTAGTGTAGCAGCTGGGGCCAGGACATTAGGTGTGTAGTAGGTGTGTGGTTGTGGATGAGCAGCCCTGGAGCCCTCAGCTGATCTGTGCAATGCAAATGCTGATAAACCTTAATAGCAAACAGCTGTACAAGTACTAATGTGTGTAGTAGCTGCTGTTCATCACATGTAAAACCACTGACCGGTTTGTTTGTATTTTTACTGTACATAAATTAAAGCCTCTCCAGTTACTCAAGTGACTCAAGGTTGTACCTCTTCAAATCAAACTTGAGACTAGACTGAGGTTCCTGCTATGCCTGGGCATGAGCCACAGTCCCTTGTTCTGTGACTGTTACAGGCTGTTCTGGCTATCAGAGTGTCAGTGCATTAAAGAAGTGAAGTACAGAGTGAAACAGCTGCTTTCTCCCTCTGAGGGGCTGGAGAGGCCTCCCCTGTCACCAGACCTGACATGTTTGGGGCTTCTTGTGAGATTCTCTGCAAGTTCGGTGTTCAGAGCGTGTCCTTGGGTGTCCCTGGCAGTGTCTGGCAGGAGCGTGGTGTCTGTGCTGTGTTGCCATGGTGTCACCTCAAAGTTTCAACACCACATCCTGCGTTTCACCGGGATCGCTTGATCAGCAGCTGCAGCGGCTGGCAGAGGGGTGCAAGGAGGGATGTGAGTTGGGATGGAGTGGGATGGCAGCTGGAAAAGTGTGAGTGATGCATTTCCACAATCACCTGAGAGCAGAGCTGTAGAGCATGGAGGGATATGTCACTGCAATTACATGTTTCGTGGCCTACTCTTCCTTCTAACAGGCTGAGCCAACCCTTCTGCCTTAACTAAAACCTCTTTTATTGTCTCTGTTAAGGTGGCATCTGCCAGGGCCTAAAACCAAGCTGCCACTGAAGATCCCAAACACCCAGCACTGTTAACATTCCTTACATTGGCCACTTTCTCCTCCTGTCTCTGAAGCATCCCTCTGACCTGGGCTCACCTCTCCGCCTGTGCCAGCTCTGGGAAGATGGAGTGTCAGTGGCTGCCACAGCCCGGGGAGTCCCAGCTCTGCTGGCAGCGTTCGGTCCAGTGCGGTGCAGTAAAACCTGACCCACGGGGGGCTGTGCCTGTAGCCAGAGGAGCTGCAGGAGTGGGGAAGCATGTCCTGCAGGGAGGGGAATGCCTTCTTTCAGGAATCCTGTACAAACACGGAGCACTTCAACCCCCAAGTCGCTGTGTTGCTTCATTGATCCTGCCTTGCTCCTGTGTGCTTTGCTCTGGGTTCCCCAGCCGACGGGCAGGCCATGCTGCCTGTGTTTCGGGTGTTCAGAGTCCCTGGAACACACCTCCCGCTCTGTGCCAAGCGCCCATGGCTCAGCAGGAGGAGCTGAGGTGGCCTGTGAGGGGCTCTGCGGGAAGGTCACGCAGTCACCGGGCGAGTGGGGGCTGTGTCTGCTTTGTGGGGAGCAGAATATCCCGAGATGATCCAGCTCCGTGGGGGGAATGACAGCTGAACTGGCTGTGGTGATCTGCAGGGCTCAGGGCTTGGTCCTGTGTGCTGGGCTCTCCAGGACACCCTGAGGACCAATGGCCTGTGCCAGTGGGTCAGGGCCAGCTGGGGCACTGGCTCAACTCACAGGGCCAGCCTTCTGTTCTTTGTTAGCCAGGGCTGAAAGAAATAGCTGCTGATGATGGGGAAGGCCAAAGGAGGTGAAGTCCCTGCCTTCATCCTGCTTCCAGCCAGGTGGGACTGTGTGTACCTGGAGGCAGAGAGCAGGCACCTGGGCTGGGCCACTGCTGCTGGTTTTGTGCCCTTTTGGATTATTTTTCATTGGTGTTTTGTTCTGTGCCAGTGGGCAGCAAGGTGGGGTTAAGGAATGGGAGCATCCCATGGTCACTTCTCTTGGCAAGTGGTGCCAGGCCCAGGAGCAGCGCCGGGGGTGGGGTGCCCTGGGGTGGGGGGTCACTGAGCAGCGTGTCCTTGAGGGGAGTGGGAAGAGGAGGGTGAAGAAATCGTTGGTGAGGTCAGGGAGAGCCCAGAGAACTGTGAGAACGTCACCCGAGAGGCAGCGGGAGCGAGGGGGAGCCAGTCCAGGTCCCCGATTCCCGGTCCCCGATTCCC
>NW_020885023.1:188044-205265 GCF_003945725.1 Corapipo altera
TCCCGGGTCCCCGATTCCCGGGTCCCCGATTCCCGATTCCCGGGTCCCCGATTCCCGGGTCCCGCCGTGCCCCGGCAGCGGGAGCGCGCCCCGCGCGTGCCCGGCAGCGCCCGCGCCCAACGGCCGGCGGCGCACGCGCAGGGGCGTGTCCGAGCGCGCCCGGCCCCGCCCCCGGCGGCGCGTGCCCCTCTCGGCTCCCATGGTGCCCCGCGCGCGCGTGGATTTTAAATCCTCGGGCCAATGGGGAGCGGCCGCGCGCGGTAACGGCCCGGGGGGTTTGAATCGGGGTTGTCCGGCACCGGCACCCACCGAGCCCGGCACCCACACACCGACCGACCGACCGGACCGAGCCCGGCACCCACACACCGACCGACCGACCGGACCGAGCCCGGCACCCACACACCGAGCCCGGCACCCACACACCGACCGACCGGACCGAGCCCGGCACCCACACACCCACACACCGACCGACCGACCGCCCGCACTGAGCCCGGCATCGACCAACCGGGACCGAGCTGAGCTGAACCGAGCCCAGCACCCACCGACCCGGCACCGACCGACCGGACCGAGCTGAGCCTGGGACCGGCACCCACCGACCCCCGCACCGACCGAACCCAGCCCAGCCCCAGGCCCCGCCGCTGCTCCGGCCCCGAGCTGTGCTCGCACCCGCCGCTCCCCGGCACCGGGACCGGCCACTCGTCCAACACCGAGCTGAGCCCGGACCAGGCCCCGTCGCTGCTCCGGCCCCGGCAGAGCCCCCCCGCAGCCCCGTAGTCCCGCACGCCATGAGCGCGGCGGGCGGGAAGGCGGCGCGGCCGGCGGCGCTGGCGGAGCCGCCCCGCACGGAGCCGGCCCGGGCGGCGGCGGCGGCGGGCGGGAAGGAGGTGCCGAAGGTGCTCGTGGACCCGCGCACCCGGCGCAGCTTCGTGCGCGGGCGGTTCCTGGGCAAGGGCGGCTTCGCGCGGTGCTACGAGCTGGCCGAGGCCGAGAGCCGGGAGGTGTTCGCGGGGAAGGTGGTGCCCAAGTCGCTGCTGGTGAAGCCGCACCAGAAAGAGAAGATGTCCATGGAGATCGCCATCCACCGTAGCCTCTCTCACCGTCATGTCGTCGGCTTCCAGGGCTTCTTCGAGGACGCCGACTTTGTCTATGTCGTGCTGGAGCTCTGCCGCCGCAGGGTGAGGGGCAGGGGCTCGGGGGGGGCGGTGGGCACCGGTGTCCCTCGGGTATGGACCCTCCCCTTCCCCCCTGTCCTCCGGCACTGACCCTGTCCCGTGTCCCCACCCCGGCACTGACTGAGCGTCCCCCGCAGTCGCTGCTGGAGCTGCACAAGCGGCGGAAGGCGCTGAGCGAGCCCGAGGTGCGGTACTACCTGCGCCAGACCATCCTGGGCTGCCAGTACCTGCACAGCCACCGCGTCATCCACCGCGACCTCAAGCTGGGCAACCTGTTCCTCAGCGACGACATGGAGGTGAAGATCGGTAAGTGCCCAGGACGGGATGTGCTGGGGACCCCAGCCCTGGGACTAGCCGGCCAGGTTGTGTCCGGTCCCACACCCCTCCTTCCCATCTCTCCAGGTGACTTTGGCCTGGCCACCAAGGTCGAGTACGACGGTGAGCGCAAGAAGACGCTGTGTGGGACCCCCAACTATATCGCCCCAGAGGTGCTGGGCAAGAAGGGGCACAGCTTTGAGGTGGACATCTGGTCCATCGGCTGCATCATGTGAGTCAAAATGCCTTTGCAAGGCGAGGGGGGTGGGTGGTCCCTGTGGTCCTGGTCTTTTTGGCCCATCTGAGCTTTGGTGTGAGCCAAAGCTCCAGGTCACAGTCTGTGGAGCTCCTGGCTGAGCCCAGCTGCCAGCCAGCACCTGACCTTGCCTGTGCTCTGCCGTGCTGGGGTGTGTGTCTGTGGGCTGATAGGTCCTCAGTGTGACTGTCCCAGGGCGTTTCCCAAAGGCATTTCCCATTCTTAACTGGAACTTCCCCCACAGGGTGCTAGATCCCAGCTTCCCTTTCCAGGGAAAGGGAAGCACAAGTACAAGTAGCTGTTAGCGCTGCTGAGTGTCCAATGCCAAGTGTGTTCCCTCTGCCAGGAAAGCCCCCAGGTGTGCTTAGAAGAGGGTCACTTCCCCACAGAATCTTGAGTCTCTTTTGCAAAACTGATGCCCTTTTGTCTGGGAATGCCCAGGTACACTCTGCTGGTGGGGAAACCTCCCTTTGAGACTTCTTGTCTAAAGGAAACGTACCTCCGGATCAAGAAGAACGAGTATACCATTCCTAAGGTACGGTGCTTGCCATGGAGGATCCATTCACCTCACAGCAGTTCCCTGTCAGCCTTCTGCTGCACCCCTGGCACTTGTTGGGCTCTCATGTAACAGGGCAGTGGCTGTTACTGCTGGGTGGGGACAGTTCAGTCTGTGGTGGAGTGAACCTGTACAGGTTCCTCCTGAGGAGCCAGCTGGTGTCTGCCCCCCAATCCAGCAAAAATCCGAACTGGGCAGTTGGCACATGAGGGTGAATGGACACAAGCAAGTCCATGAGGTCTGGGCCAGGTCCCCAGTTCATCCCACTGCTGAGTCAGTCTTGCTCAAGTCAGTTGACTTCAGGCTGTTAGGAGACAGCTCTCTGTGCTGCCAAATTCTGCTTCCCCAGGCTTGTGTCCTGTTTTCCTGATGCAGCACTGGAGCTCTGCTCCAAGCAGAACTTCCCTGGGTCGTGAATCCAGTTGGTCTGTCTCTAGTGCATGTTGCCCACTGGCCTCTTTCTCTAAACTCCACCTGTCCCTCAGCACATCAACCCTGTGGCTGCGAACCTCATCCAGAAGATGCTGAGGTCTGATCCTGCCACACGCCCGACCATCGATGAGCTGCTGAACGACGAGTTCTTCACCTCAGGCTACATCCCCAGCCGCCTGCCCACCAGCTGCCTCACGGTCGCGCCCCGGTTCTCCATCGCTCCCAGCGGGATGGAGCTCGGGCGGAAACCGCTGACGGCGCTCAACAAAGGTGAGCGTGAGTGCACCTGGTGGTGCTCAACAAAGGTGAGCGTGAGTGCCAGTGCCTGTGTGCTGGACAGAGCCTGCCTGGCCTACAGAGCCTGCCTGGCCTCCGGCAGCATCCAGAACCCTCAGTGTGGCACTCCCATCATCTCCTGATTCTCATGGAAACTCGGACCATTTCGTGGTCGAGGGGGCTCTCCTTGCTCTACCTGGGAACAAAGTGGGGAGGAAGTACAGCAATAGCTGTAGCTCTGTGGTGATGGGCACAAAGGTGCACATGAAGTTCTACCTGAACATGAGGAAGAACTTCTTTCCTGTGCAGGTGACACACACTAGAACAGGCTGCCCAGAGAGGGTGTGGAGTCTCCCTCCTGTGCCATGTGCTCTGGGATGATCCTGCTTGAACAGGGAGATGGGACCAGATGCCCTACTGTGGTTCTTTCCAACGTGACCCATTCTGTGTGTAAGGTGTTGCCTATACCTGCCTTCGGAAACCTCTCCCTGGTCACAGCCTCAGACTCTCCTTTCTCCTGGCCCAGGACTGGACAGCCCTGCACTGGAGAACTTGCCAGACAAGGAGGATGCAGCGGGGCTGCGGGAGGTGGGAGATGCTGTCACCTGCCACCTGGCTGACATGTTGCAGCAGCTGACAGCAGTCAATGCAGCCAAGCCCTCTGAGAGAGTGGCGGTGAGACAAGGTGAGCCTGGGGCAGCCCATGGGCTTTGTGGGGTGCACAGCGTGTGGAAAATGTCTCCTAACAAGCTCCTTTCTTCTTGCAGAAGAAGCCGAGGACCCAGCCTGCATTCCCATCTTCTGGGTTAGCAAATGGGTGGACTACTCAGATAAATATGGACTAGGTAAATACTGTGGGGGCAATGCTTCAGGCTTTCCTGATGTCTGAAGGGGCTGGGGAAAGCCAGAATTTGGGTCTTTAATCACCACGTTCCTGTGATGTGTCCAAGACCACTGCCAGGGATGTCACCAAATACCCAGAGAATTCAGAGCAGTGGTCACTGAATATCAGCCCTGGCCACTTCCAGGTGGACAGGGGTTACCTGTGCATGAGACAGCCAGGCTCTCCCCAGCCTGCACAGGGACCCACAGTGGCAGCTGAGGCTGTTTCTGCAGCAGGTGATGCAGTAAGGGAGATGACAAATGCAGAGGTGAAAAAGTGCCTCCCAGAACTCCCACAAGGAGACCTGGCAGGGACTGGTGGGGTGCCTTTTGGGGGTCCCCTGGGGGATACAACCGTCTGCCTTTGTGTTTCCCATGGCTGGTGGGAAACTCCCCTGAGTTTGCAGCCTCACGGGGTCCCTTTTGGGCAGGTTACCAGCTGTGTGACAACAGTGTCGGGGTTCTCTTCAACGACTCCACTCGCCTCATCATGTACAACGATGGGGACAACCTGCAGTACATTGAGCAGAACAGCACTGAGTCCTACTTCACCGTGAGGTCCTACCCCTCCACCCTGAACAAGAAGGTCAGTCCTGGGGAAGGCAAGCCTGGCTTGGGGAGTGGTGAGACTCCTGCCAGCCTTGGGCTTTGGTGGCAGGGTGGGTTCTAGAGAGAAACATTTCAAACTGGGGGTCACCTGGCACTCTTAGGCTTCCTCTGGCTGGTGACACATGGCCCCAAGGACAGACACTAGCATGTCTGTTTCTCTCTACTGTCTGAGGCTCATTTATGAGCAGTATCACAGAAATAAGTGCTCGCGTGACTTGCGTGTACTGAAGTGTTCAGCAGAGGCTGAAGTGTCACAGTCTGAGTTAACTTTGAGGATTTGCACAAGTTTGTGCAGTGGCACCTCAAGCTGTGAAGGATGTAAGGAGGCTCTGGGACTGTGATGGCAGCCCCGGGGTCACCCTCAGCTCCTCACAGCCCGTCCCATCTGCAGATAACACTACTGAAGTACTTCCGGAACTACATGAGCGAGCACCTGCTGAAGGCAGGGGCCAACATCACACCACGGGAGGGGGACGAGCTGGCCCGCCTGCCCTACCTCTGCACCTGGTTCCGGACCCGCAGCGCCATCGTCCTGCACCTCAGCAACGGCACCGTGCAGATCAACTTCTTCCAGGTGAGGCCCTTCCCGGGGCTGTGGCTCCAGCTCCTCAGGGACTCTGGCTGCACGTGGTGCTGCTGGGAAGGCGTCAGGAGGTGATCACCCGAGCCAAGGCTTTGCCCAGGAAGCTGAGCACTGGAGGCTCCTCACTGCCCGTGCTGGTACCTGAGCCCCCTGGATGTGCCTCGCTCATGGAGGGGCCAAGCTCTTGAGCAGCAGGGAGGGTGCTGCAGTCAGTGCTGAGCTGGCTGTGCCCCTTTGCTGCACTCTGAAGGAATTCTGCAGCAGGGCCTTGTCCCCATGCTGTGGATGTGGCTGGGATGGTACATCCACAGGAAATGCTGTCCCTGAGCAGCACGGTGCTCAGGGTGATGACCGTGTGTTCTCTCCCCCCAGGACCACACCAAGGTCATCCTGTGCCCTCTCATGGCTGCTGTCACGTACATAGATGAGAAACGGGACTTCCGCACGTACAAGCTGAGCCTGATCGAGGAGCACGGCTGCTGCAAGGAGCTGGCCAGCCGGCTCCGCTACGCCCGCACCATGGTGGAGAAGCTCCTCAACTCCAAGTCTGGCTCGGGCCGTGCGAAACCTTCTGCTTAGACCTCGTTCCTGCTGGACTCAACGTCTGTGCCAAACTGCCCAGCTGTGGAGGGAGAGGTCTGGGAGCTTCCCTCCTGTGGCACAGCTGGGCTCCCACTCTTGGATATGGGCTCATTGCCACAAGGAAGCCCCTGTTGCTGTGGGAACAGTGTTGATCACTCTGACTGATGCCCAAAGGTTTCTTGATCCCCACTCCTAATGGAGTGGGTTTTTTAATTCCTTACCTAGTCTGTTTTTCTAACTTCCCAAAGCCAAAAACCTGGCTCCAAACCAGCCCTCTTGTTTGAGGCACCTGGGCCTGCTCTTGAGAGAGCAGAGCAGGGGCAGAGCAGAGCTGTCACGTGAGGTGTCTGTATGTGGCTGTGCCCTTGCCTTGGGCTTCGTTTCCTCTTGTAGAAGCTCAGGTAAGGTATTGAACATGCCCAGGGTGAGACCGAGCAATCGGCCTTTTAATACTGAAACTACACGAAACCTCAACTTTTGTATATTGCATAACTTGATTAAAGATTGTTTGCCGCAGCGTCCAGCCTGTCGCAGTTTCCTTTGGTTTGCTGAGGGAGGGAGCAGCACCTCTGCCTTCCCCTGTGACTGAGAGCCATCCTCTTACCCTTCAGCCCGGGGCTGGGCATGCCTCTCACTCTGCTCCACTTGACAAGGAGCAAGAGGGAAACTGGCAGAGGGTGATGGGAAGTGGGGAGGGGAATAAGTTGTTTTGGGAGATGCTCTTGGGAGCAGAGAAAGGGGGGTGAGCTTACTTCTCCAGTGTTGGGGAACCTTCCCCTTTTGCAGATGCTTGGCTCTTTTACCACATGGTTACTAATTATGAGTACAGCATCAGCAGAAGGCATCTGCGGCAGACTCCTGCAGGAGCCCAGTGACCTCCAGGTATTCTCCCCCTACTACTCCCTGCCAGCACCAACAGGTGCTCTCAGGCCAATTTATTTTTAAGTGGGACAAGCTTTTTAGTTTTTATTTTTTATAACATTTTGTATAAACATATTCTGAAAAGAAACCAGGTACAAACCCTGTTACCTATGTAACAAAATCCCACATCCCAGCACCCACAGGAATCAGACTAAAACTACTGCTGTTCCACAGAGGAACTTTGCCATGGGCCTTCATGTGCCTGTGCATCCAGTCGATACTGGAGGCTGGCTAATGGGGAACATGTGCCCATGGGCACGCCATGAACCACAGCACCCATGGGACTTGGGCCCGGGGCAGCAGAAGAGGCTGGGGGAGCTTCAGGCACAGCCCTGTGTTTGAGGGAAGGGATCCCTCGGGAAAAGTGAGTTCCCTGCTTTGTGCCCAGAGACAACTGCTCCCAAACTGCTGTGTGACCTGCTCAGGGGCTCAGGCCTGGCACAGGCACAGATTGAAAGGGAGACAACCTTGTTCTCAGCCCAGCTGAGATTCAAACCTTCATTCAGGGAGCTGTGCTGGAGGCCCCCAAGTGCTGCAGGGCTGTGCCCTTGCAAGCCTGGATACAACAGGCAGGTCCCAGTCGGGTGTGGCTGCTCAGCGCTGCCTGGCTGAGCACAGCTCACAGTGGGGCTGAGGGCTCAGCTCCAGTGTCAAGACTGGGGTACTGGTCCTGGTCACAGCTCAAACAGCTGTGTTCCCAGGCATGTGGCACAGGAGAATGCCCTGGACAAAGCTCTCTGATCCCCAGTGAACATCCCACCGTGACCAGTGCGGCCTGAGGGCCTCGCTGTGCCGGGGCATCACTGCTACTGCCCTTGGGAAAACACAACGTGCATTTTCCTCTTTCTCCAAGCACCCAGTCCACACCAGAGAGATCTTTGTTCTCTGACCCACGTGCCTTCAGGCCCCTGAGTCTGACTGTGAGTGTTTGCAAGGTGGGTGCCCAGAGGGTCCCTCTTGGGCTCAGGGGACCCCAGGCGAAAGCACAGTGCTGCCCTTTGCCCACCTCTTCCGCACTGTGCTGCTGGTAATGCCCCGTATGCTGGGCACCCATCTGGCCCCGGGGAGAGGGAGAAGGACCCCCAGAGCCCCCGGGGCTGTGGGCACAGGCCGGGAGGAGCGGCCGCAGCAGCCTCGCGGTGCCGTGTCCCCCTCAGGCGCCGTCGCCCCGCAGCCCCTGGCAGTAGTAGGGGTGGAAGATGCGCTCGTGGGCGCAGACCCGCATGGCCCCGTGTGTGTGCAGCAGCAGCCGCGGGAAGCGGGAGGTGAAGTACTGCACGAAGCCCTCGGGGACAGAGCCCAGGGCTGCCTGAACCTCGGCTGGCAGCTCGTGGTAGTGGTGCTTCTGCAGGAGAGAGGGTGAGGTCAGAGACAACAGGGACAGTGGAATGGCAGGGGCAGGGCAGCAGGGTGACCGTACCTTGTTCCTCATGGCCCGCAGCAGGTCACGCACTGACCCCCCCTTGTAGGTGCGGAACTTCCTCAGGTCTGGGGAGAGCAGAAGAGACACTGAGCAAGGTGGGACACAGTGGGGCAAGGGGCTGCCACAGCCCTGTAGTGCCAGCACCACCCCCGGGTGCACCAAACCCCGGCTTGGTTCTACTCTCCCAAAGAAGGGATGGCACCTTTACCTGCCCTGGTTTTCAGCTCCTGGGCATGAGCAGGTGCCTCCCGGCCAGTAAAGGCAGCCTACTACTTGTCTGCTCCCTATCTGCTTCACTAGACCCAGGGGCAAGCCTGGCCTCCCCCCATGCTTACCCATCTGCAGTGGGAGGGAGATGTGCATCCTCCAGTTGGTTCTCACCACTGCTCGTGCCCCTGATTCCAGGGCTGACACGATGGGACCCTCAGCCGGCTCCTTCTCCACACGGTCGCTGACGTCCTGCGTGCCCAAGAGCAGGGATGGGGTGGGTATCACACTGCCCTCACCCCATAGAGAGCCAGCAACCCCTCAACCCCTTCCAAAGGTAGTTCAGAATAAGCACGTTGACCTCAACCCAGCCATTCCCAGCATGTTCTTCAGAGCACACCTGTGTTCACTGTCAGTGAGACAGCACAGGCTCACCTGGAAGAACTGCAGCTGCTTCTCCTGACTCCAGAAAAAGGGATGCACAAGGACCACAGGGGCTGAGGGCCGGTGCTGGGGTTCAGGGCTGATCATCGCCACAATCAGCTCCCTTGCCACAAGCTTGTCTGGAGGTGAAACAACACAGCAGAGAAATCAACCCCCTGCCAGGACCAGGAGCTGCCCCTCGGCCCGGAGCTTCCCCACAGGGCCATGCCACTGGGGAAGGGTCTCAGCTGGGAAGGGTCTCACCATGAGCCTCCTCTTGCAGGCAGCTCAGCTGGTAGGAGCCTGCCAGGATGTTGGCCTGGCGCCGCAGGCTGTCCCCAAAGGGGTGCTGCCCCCCCGACACCACGTAGTAGAAAACACAGCCAGCTGAGAAAATGTCCACGGCGCTGGTCTGCAAAACACGGGGGAGATGGGACCTTCAGGCAAAGGCTGAGAAAAGCCTTCACCTCCCACTTTTCCGTCCTTTATGTGGACCATTGGCTGTTGGCTGCAGAGCTGCTGAAAAACACATTGCATGGGAGTCCCACCACCCGGGTCCCTGTCAGGGAAGGGGCTTCCAGAGGCACAGCCAGAATTCAGGACTCCACAGTCTGATGGGCACACTGAGGCTGCTGGTGTCCCATCAGCTGGGCAAACGGACCCCAGCCCGAGGGTATGGGAAGCTGCCAGCCCCAGCAGGCACCAGTACAGCAGCTGCTCCCAGCAGGAATGGGATTCCCAGCAATGAACAGAGGAGCAGAAGCGTGACCTTGGCAGCAACCTACAGCCCCTCCAACCTCCCCACTCCGAATTTCTGAGGGACGGAGCCCAATGAGGCACCCTGTGAACACAACTGGGCACTGTGCCCTGAGGACAGGGTGATTGGGGCAGCCACTGACCGGGGCAGCCCTGGCAAGCAGCACAGTGCCCGTGTCTGGGCTGGCTCAGGCTCACAGAGCTCGTCTTAACTGTGCACCCCAGCAGCGTGCACCAAGGTCACTGCCAGCAAGGGGACACTGCCACAACGGGCCCAAGGAGCACCCAGGGCAGGGGCAGCCATGGCTCACTGACAGGGTTCTCCTTCGGGGCCTCCTGCAGCACCTCGGGCGCGATCCAGCCCTCGGTGCCAGGGATACCAGAGTGGAGACTGAAGCTCTGTCGTCCCCCCTGAAGCTTCTTGCAGAGGCCGAAGTCTGAGATGACAGCACGGATCTGCCCGTGGCGATTTGGGGCAGAGATGAGGATGTTACAGGGCTTCAGGTCACGGTGGACTGGAAAAGAAAGTGTGTGGTGTCATCTGGCAGGGCTGGAGCAAACAGGGCTCTGCCAGTGCCCTGCACGCTGCCAACCCCGACAGCCCCTGCCTGAACCCCAACAGCCCCTGCCCGAACCCTGCAGCCTCGGCTGAGGACAGGATGCAGAGGGCCCTGCTGGCCCTTACCAATGCTGAGGGAGTGGAGATGGGCCAGCCCGGACATGGTCTGACGCAGCAGGGACACTGGGTCCAGCCCCCGGCGGTTGAAGCTGGGGCTCTCCACGTACTGGAACCACACAGAGGGAGAGAGAGAGGAACTGAGCCTGATTTACTGGGCAAAGGCAAGATTGACTGGGAGAGAGACGCCTCCCCAGGCTGACAGAGAGGGATGGAGACCAGCCTGTATGGAGGCTGTCTGTGCCCAAGGCTTTTGCTTCTAGGGCTCCCAGTGGGCCCCAGCAGCAGCCCCATGCTCAGGGCAGGCAGGGGCCGGGCTCACCTCCTGCAGTGTGGCAGAGCAGAGCTCGATGGCAATGTAGTGGAACTGCCTGTCCTTCTCGGTGCAGAAGTAGCGGACGACGTGGGGGTGCTCGTCCGACTCCCGGAGCAGTTGGACCTCACGGTCGAGCAGATGGACACACTCGGGCAGGAGCCGCTTCACGGCCACATTCCGTCCCTCGAACTGCCCCCTGTGCAGAGAGTCCTCAGCGTGTCCACGTGTGGCCCCCTGGCCAGAGCAGAGCCCAGTGCTGCTGCCCCATGCCCAGTGCCTGGTTACTGAGGGCCACAAGCCCAGCTCTGGGACAGGTGTGATGAGGACCAGAAGAAAGGGAAGGTGGCAGCTTGTTCTCAAAAGTCCCTGAACCAGCAGCCACCACCTTGGGCAAAAGCCACCTTGGTTCTGTCCCTGTGGCTCCCAATGGGAGCAGAATGGGGACAGGCACCTGGTGTCACCCACCTGAAGACAAAAGTTCCGCCAGCTCCGTGGCCCAGCACATCCTTGGGGTTAAAAGAAACTTTCCCAACTACAACCAGGTCTGGTTCTGCATCTGCAGGGGAAGAGAAGACAGCAATCCTTCAGCCTCCAAGCATTAGTTCTGTATGGAGGACAACTAGCTCTTTACCCATCTGGCCATTTCTTGGGCCCTACTCTTATGTAGCCCACATTTATCCAGCAGCAGGACCAGCACCTCCTCCCATCCCAGCTGAGCTGCAGCCCTCTCATCTGTGGGCATCCCTGCTCCTGTTTTGGGTGACAGCATCTCCAGACAGACAGCCCCACACCCTGCCTGTTCCCCCTGCACCCACCTGCAGCAGCCTCTGGGACAGCCAGACCTGGGCTCACCATCCCATTTGCCGGGTCCTCCAGGGGGGCCGAGGGGCCGGAGCTCTGCGAGAGCTCCAATGTGCTTCCTCGGTTCAGCCCCGGCTTCCCAGGCCCTGCAGAGACACCCTCCCCGGAGACCCGGCCTGGGAGCAGCATCTCCTGCTGCTGCTGCAGGAGCTGGATCTGCTCCTCCAGCTGTTGCTGCTGTGCCACGTGCTGCCGCTGCAGTTTCTGGAACACAAACGATGGGAATGCTCTGCTCCATGCCGGGAGTGCAGCTGGGGCATTGGCAGGGCTCAGCACAGCAGCGTGGACTCCACTGGCCCTCACCCGCCACCACCACTCACCATGAGCAGGAGGAGCAGGACTCCCCCACCCAGCAGAGCTGTGCCAACACCAGCCATCACCAGGTCCCAGGTGCCCTCGGGATACACCTCCACCTGCTCCCCTGGTGCGGGGTCTGGCTGGAGCTGCCCCTCGCTGCGCACAGCCGGCTCCTCCGGGCTGCTCGGGGCCAGGAACTGCAACACACGCCCGGGGCTGGGTGACACCAGAGGGACAGACTGCAGGGCACTCAGGTTTGGGACTCCCTCCCTGTCCTACCCAATGCTGGGGACCCACTGCCCACTCTAAGCAGCCCAGACCCCTCAGTGACCCAGCACCCTTCCCTGCTCACATCATCAAACACAGTCCTGGCAGGAGGAGCCCTGGGGATGATGGTTTCCGTGGTCTTCCTCAGGTTCTCCGGGAAGGCTCGCAGCATTGTGGTGTGGACCACGGGAGGCAGCTCATGGTGCCCTGTGGCAGAAGGGGAACAACCATCAGTTTGCTTCTGGTCACAGCATCTGTCCCTCACCTCTGCAGTGCCATGGGCACACCAGCAGCCCTGGCCCTCCTGGAGAAGGGGGGGTCACTTCTGATGAGACCCCCCAGCATGGGTAACAGTGAGCCCTGCTTCAAAGGGTCCCTGCCCGCCCCTGGGGGGGGGTGCCCAGTGGCCCTTCCTGGGGAGGGGAAAAGGATGGGCTGAAACCAGTCCCAAGCCAGAGTCACTGAAGCCCCTGAGGTAATGCACAGCCTCAGACCCGTTCACCCTACCGGGCAGAGCAGGTCAGGCTGTGCCCCCCAAAGAACACCAGCAGCTCAGGCTGCCCCCCCCAGGCACCCTCCTGGAGTCAGGACATGGGGAGGCCTGTGCCCACTGCAGGTCCACACCTATGAGGAGCCACTGGTTGTGGAGCGCGGTGATGCTGCCCTGCGGGTACTTGACGTCGGTGCTGGGCGTGATCTCGCACTCCCCCGACTCTCTCAAGGTCACGTCGTCCGTGGTGGGACCATCGATTCTGGCCAGTGTGATGCCCTGGGGCTGGGGGTGGCAGCTCATGGGGCACCGGCGCTGGGACAGGCGCCCGCCGCGCTCACCCCGAGCGGGGACACTCACCACCAGCGCCACACTGCCGTGCACCAGCGAGGTCAGGGCGTAGAAGCTGGTTGCATGCTTCCCCACATAGAGTGCTGGCCTGCAGGACAGGGACAAGCATCACCTTCCATCCATCACGGCTCAGGGTGGCCAAGCACTGGGAATGTGAATGCCACCACGCAGGAACCACGTACAGCAGCTGGGTCTTGGTGGCAGCAAAGTCCTTGATGGACTGGTAGCTCCACTTGAGGACATGGATGTCCTGTGACTGGAAGGTCAGGTAGCGCAGGGTCTCCATGGCCAGGTTGAGGTGCGGGATGCGGCGCAGGCTGTCTTGGTGCCACATGTAGATGCCGACCACGGGTGAGCCATAGTTCTGTGCCCACAGGACCTCCCCGCTGTCCTTGTCCAGGGTCACCACCAGCCCGTCCCCACTCGAGGCCAAGTGTGCCATTTCTGGGAGAGCAAGAGGAACGGGAGATGCAGCAGTGGGGCCATGTCCCGTCTGGTCACCTTTAGTCCTGCCACCGACTGTGGGCTGCTGCCCCTTCTCCCCAGCAACTGGCGCAGCTGAGACCTGCTGGCCCTGGCAGTGTAACCCCAGGGCCCCCCACAGCCAGGGTCCTGCTGCGAATGCGGCACTGGGGAGGTGGCTCCCGTGGCTCCCGTGGCTCCCGTGGCTCCCACAGATCCCACAGCTCCTACTCACTGTAGTGACAGGACTCCTCGCACAGCGGGGCCGAGTACTCGGAGAAGGTGGCGTTCCAGCGCAGCTCCCGCGACTTGGTGTCATACATGGTGATGACGTACTCTGGGCACAGGAGCAGGGCAGGAGGTCACCTCCAGTGCCCCATTCCTGGGACCGGGCAGGTGGTCAGGGTGCAAGGCTCCCTTACGGGTCCGGCCAATGTAGAGCAGGGGGCTGGATGGGCACAGGCCATCCCAGGCCTCTGTCGAGAGGGTGGTCTGCTTCTCCCCTGACTTGGGGTCCACGATGAACCAGGTGTCCTGCTTCTTCCCTGAGAAGGAAAATACCTTTTCTCCAAGTCCCCGCAGCCCTGCCCATCCCCGAGAGCACCCGCTGAGCTCCTGCCCGGTGCCCTCCATGACTCCCGGGAGCCCCTGGTTGACCCCTCCTCCCCAGGGCCTTCCATACCGGTGTAGAGCACCCCATCCGAGCTGCGGCACGGGGAGGACTGGACCAGCTCCGGGATAGTGAACGGCAGCTTCTGCAACACCCACAGAAGAATGGATGCAGGACCACAGTCACCTCCCCCTGCCTGGTGAACCCCAGGGGGACACGAGATGCCCACAGCCCCCCAGCCTCACTGACCATCAAGCCTTCTTTGTTCTTTCCTCCCAGGATATACAGGCTGCCGTCATTGGGGTCTGGAAGGAATGCCGGCCTGGGAAGGAGGAGACCCTGTCTGTCACTCCAGCAGTTACTGGGGAGGCTGCACACCCTGGGGCCTCCTGCTCTGCCCACCTGCCCATGGGGATGACACTCACTCTGCCACATACACCGGCACCTGCAGAATGGGATCTGAAACAGAGTGAGAGGCGACGTCAGCAGCGCTCCGGTGTGCGGGACAGCGCGGCACTGCTGGCTACCCGGCGTGGCACTGTCACCCAGCGTGGCACTGCTGGCTACCCAGAGTGGCACTGTCACCCAGCGTGGCACTGCTGGCTACCCAGAGTGGCACTGTCACCCAGCGTGGCACTGTCACCCAGCGTGGCACTGCTGGTTACCCAGCGTGGCACTGTCACCCAGCATGGCACTGCTGGCTACCCAGCGTGGCACTGTCACCCAGCCCACTGTCACCCAGTCATGCAGTCTGTTTGCATTTCAGACCCAGAACAGACACCGACAGAAGATGCTCACCCATGCTTGGCCATGCCTGAAGCTGTGCCTGGGGCTGGGGCTGGAGAGCTCCCCAGGGCTGGGCACTGCTGGCCCAGAGCCCATCCAGCAAAAGCCAGGTGGGAGGTGCATCCCCAAACCCCAGACAGAGACAAGCTCTGGGAGCCAGGCTGTGAGCAAACCCCTGCCTCAGTCACTACTCACCATCCTTCAGCGTCCACTTGATGTCCCCTGTGCTCTTGCTGACGGCGTGGAGGTTCCCATCCAGCGTGGAGACAAAGAGCAGTGTTTCTGGGACAGTCACAGCACCACCTTTGAGGCACTAGGACAGACACACCACCCTTGAGAGCTCAGCCAGACTTGGGAATGAGCTCACATCTTGGGTCCTCTGTGCAGCTCAGCCCCTGCACCCAGCATCCCACAGAGGTGGGGCAGAGCCCCACAGTCCTTCTGCTCCCCAGCAAGGTGAGACTGGGAGGGAAAGAATTTGCTTCCTTGCATCAGCATATTAAATCTGCTCATTCCTCCAGTTCACCCGCACAGGACATCACACAGCCTCACCTGTTGCTGGCTGCTCAGAGGTGCTGTGTGCCATAAACCCCTGGCCAGCGGTCCCAGCACTGGGGCAGCTGCACTCGTGGTGACTGGCACCACCACCCCCCGCAGTCTCTGGCCTCTGCAGCATCGCTCACATCCCACCAGAGCAGCCCTGGGGTGGGAGCAGACTTCATCCTCCTCGTCCCAGAGCCAGCTACCCCGAGTGCCTTTCTAAGGTGACATGAGCAGCCCAACTGTCAGCTCCTTCCAGAAACAAACGAGTTGGGTGACTTTTCATGCCAGAGGCACGATGATTGCTCGGCCAGGCCTTCAGAGCTGCAGGTTTCAGCTACCTGACATTGAGGAAGTAATTGCAAATTCACCTGGGAAAAGGAGCTGCTGCTTCCACGTATAGCACCTGCATAGCGAGCGCCAGCCCAGCCAGTGGCACACACATCAGCCTCACCCCATTGGCAAACAGGAATCAGCAAACAGCGCCGGCACGCACATGGCTCCGGCAGTCCCTGGCGCCAGGGACTCGGGAGCAGCACCTGAGCTCCTGGCTGGCCACAGATCCAGCGTGGGAAGCCCAAGGACACCTCTCAGACCTGCTCCCCCCACAGCCCCTCACTGCTCTGGGAGCCTGAGCTGGCAGAATCCGGCCTGAGGACTTGGCCAGGCTGTGGAGCAGGGAGAGGCTCCAGCCAGTGCCCACATGTGAGCAGGTGCCCATCTGCAGAGCAGAACCCAACGGTACCAGAGTGGTCGTGGCACGGTGGGGTCAGGAGATTCCTCCAGGTGCAACAACACAGTCAGCACTCCCAACAGGAGCCAGGTCACCTGGAGCACGCGTCAGCTCCCTCTCACCACACCTCACACGAACCTCTCTGTCTCCAGTCCAGTTCTTTTATTTGCCTTTCTTCTTGCTTTATTTTCAGGTGAGGTCAGAGCAAGTTTTCCAGCCCTGACTTTGCCCAGAGGATGTGGTTGGGACGGGCAGGGAAGGGGACTGCTCCCCACTGCCGCTCCTCCAGCCCCTGCAGCCACACAGGGCTCTCAGGGACAAGCCAGGCCGGCAGACACGGGGCTCCTGTGGTGTGGCCACCTGCCCGGGGGAAACCGAGACTGCCGGGCCCCCCCGGCCGTCAGTGCTGTCAGGGCTCTGTGCTTCCTTCCCCCGGTGCTCTGTGGTTTCCTCCATCTCTTCTACAAAATGTTGTGTTTTGGTGACAGGGCACTCAGGGAAAGGCCCAGCTGTCCAGCCTGCTCCCCACACACCACTGTGGGCAGAACTGGGAGCACTGGGTGCCTGGGAGCTGCCACGCTCCCTCTGCTTCCATCCCTGGCTGCCCCAGCGGCCCTTCTGGCCAGCCCCAGCCCAGAAGTGTGCCTGTCGTTCCCATGGGATGTTCCCAGGACTGTGCTTTCCCGAGACTCCCACCACAGCACCCTGGAGTCTTCAGCGATGCTACTGGGGCCAGACCTCGGCTGTAAGCTCAGGGACACTCGCTTCCCCCAGGACAGAGGGGGACAGCCAGGCACAGACAGCCACAGGGCACCAGCATCTGCCGCTTCCTTCACTGGAGCAGCTCTGCTCATGTCATCCAGAGCCACCCTGGCACGCTGCCCTCTCCACTTGAACCACCACCAGCTGCAGGACCTGGATCCGGCTCCGAGGGCACCACCCTGCCAGGCAGCAGCTCTGCGGGCAGGGCCAGGCAGGAGGGGGCCAAGGGCGCCCAGGGAAGGGGACTCGCTCCCGACCGCAGCCAGGCCCAGAGGTGGGGATGGAGAACAACCTCCGTGGCTCCCTCGCACAGCGGCGATGGCCACGGGACCCCCCACGCCAGAACTCTGGCCCCGCGGGCACCGCGGCCCCTTTGCCCACACCACGTACCCCCCTCTGTGTGCCGGACCCCGCGCCCACCGGAGCTGCACCCACGCGGCTCGGGGACCCGCGGGGCCGCCCCTGCCCGCACTGTCACACCCGGGGAACACGAACTCTGGCGTGTCGAAGCCCTCCCGCAGGACACGCGGGGCACAGCGAGCACAGGCACCCGCGCAGGAACCATGCGGCCACCGCACTGTCCCCCTCGATCTTCCCTCAACACTGTCCCCGCACAGCACTGTTCCTCCACTCACTGTCCCCTCACACAGCACTGTCCCCTCACACAGCACTGTCCC
>NW_020885023.1:205275-217912 GCF_003945725.1 Corapipo altera
CTCACTGTCCCCTCACACAGCACTGTCCCCTCACACAGCACTGTCCCTCCCCTCACTGTCCCCTCACACAGCACTGTCCCCTCACAGCACTGTCCTCTCACACAGCACTGTCCCTCCCCTCACTGTCCCCCTCACACAGCACTGTCGCCCCCCGGGCGCTGTCCCTCCCCTGCGCACCCACAGCTCCCAGCGCGGCCGTACCTGTGCCGGGGGCGGCAGCAGCAGGAGCAGCGGCAGGAGCAGCAGCAGGAGCAGCGGCCGGAGCCCGCGGAGCCCCCGCGGTGGCGGCGCGGCGGGGCCGCCCATGTCCCGGCCAGGCCGGGCCGCGCTGTCGCCGTGAGTCAGCGGGGCCGGGGCGGGTCCCGGACGCGGCTTCCGCCCCCCCCCCGCGCTCCGCACACGCTCCGGGGCACCCCGGGCCCCCTTCCCGGTTCCCCCCGCGGTTCCCGATCGTTGTCAGGCGCAGGAGGAGCCGCCCCCTCGTTCAGCGCACACCCCCCGCATCCCTCCCCCGGCGGCGGTCACCGCTCCCATCCCGCCCGCCCGGACACCGAGCCGGGAAAAATTCCTCTCCCCGGTAACGGGAGGCAGCCCCGGCAGCCCTGCCCGGCGGTACCGGCACAGGACTGGCCGCCGCCGCGCCCCCGGCCCCGCACACTCAGACCCGCTTCACCCATCCCCAGCCCCCGGTGCCGGGAGCTCTGCCCGAGGGACAGCGGGGCAGCGCTGGGACACCCCCCGTGAACTCAGTATTGAACCCTGGACACTAAACCGAGCGGGACGTGCCCCCTGGCACGTTGGGAGAACGACAGAGCAGGTTTGGGGATTTATTTCTGTGATCCCTCTCTTGATCTGTCAGCGCTGGGGGTTTTTCGGGTGGGGGGAGAGGAGGTGCCTAAAGCCGGAGGCGAAGCCGAGCAGCGCCCATTCAGCGACAGAGGTGCGGCTGCAGAAAGCCCAGCACAGGGGCTGCCCCAGAGCACCTCTGGGGGCTGTTAAACGGGACTGTGACACCGCAACCGGGGCTGGGCCAGCCCAGCAGGACCAGGACAATTTTGGTGTAAAAGGAAATTAAAGTCTGGCTTTGGGCAGGGGGTGGAGAGGGACCATCCTGTAACTCACAGCCCATGTGTGTGTGGTGGCACAGGGCAGCAGCACCTAAATCCCCACTCTGGGTGACTGGCACCCGCAGCTCCAATGTGACACCTGGCATTGGATCCCCTGAATTTCTGCCTGTGTCCATCTTCCTGCAAAGAAACTCACTACAAACCCTTTGCTTGCAGCAGTTCATGCAGGAGGAAGCAGCTCAGTACATAGAGAATACTGAATCACTCAAACAAAAAAATACTTAATTATCAAACTTTAATTCATAAGACTAATCTTACAGAATAAAACACCAGGATAACCAGTCAAGGTTACACTTAAAAAATCCAGCAGTGCAAATCTAAGACTAAATATTTGTCATCTCCCCCCTCCCCCCAAAATAGGCAATAGATTATTTAAAAATACCATAATACATGGTACTCACATATTCCATTTAAAATAAATCTGCAGTGGACACAAATATCTAAGACTTTTTTTAATATAAAACCAAAGAATGAATTGCTTTGAGTATGAATAAGACAGAGTGAACTTCCATGAGCCACAAAGGCGAATCCTTGGCTAGAAGGTAAAATGGCCATATTTCATACAAGACTTATTACGGCTCTCCTGGTCCCCTCCTCCCCCCCAGTGACGAGGACATTAATTAACAAAACAAGATGCCAACAGCCTCATCCTAACAGGTGGGGAGAGGCTGGAGTACAGAACTGAGAGTGAAAACAGCTCCACTGGAAAAACCAAGTTACAGACGAAGAGAAGTAAGCAAAGGAAGGAAAGTCTGGAAACAAGCCCTGTGGTGTGGGCACAGCAAGGACGGGTGCAGGGAGTGCTGTGCCCGTGCCAGCGGCACTGGTGGGGTCAGGGACCATGGCTGTCGGGCAAGGGGTGCAGAGTGGACCCCAACGTGGTACCTGGGCAGTGGCACAGCAGGGAATTGGCCCTTTAGAGCACGGAGGAGCAGCACACACCGGCTGGCAGACACAGGCTGTGTGTGTCACGGGCACAGCACTGGGGTGCTAACAGTTTCTCATCTCATTTGAGTCCAGATCACTCTCTCCCATCACCAAAACATCCTGACTGTAGTTACACCTTCCTCATCAGTGTCATTAACGGAAATTAACCATTGACTTTAAACTTGGTATGAAACCGTGTACACAAGCTCTTCATGCAAAACGCAGTCTCTGTTCAAATGAACCAGCCAGGCTAAGCAACACACTCCTGCACTCCCAACACAATACTGATCCCAAGACTGCTTACACTTGGGATGCAGAAATGGAAACGGAATACTGAACTTGAGACAAGGAGAGGAAGAGAAACCCACAGTACTGGGCACAGAGAAGGGAAAGGGATGGCACACAGGTGAGCTGTGATGCTCAATGTCACAGAACAGGGTAGGAAGCTTGGGGACTGACATGGGAGGGATCCCCACAGATGGCAGAGGGGACTGCCCAGGCACTGGGAGCCACCAGCAAACACCAGCTGTGTCCTAAGAAACCCACATTTGCCCCTTGGATGCTTTAATCTGCAATTAGCAAACCTAGAAAGCACTTAGTGTAACCTCATACGGAGTTGCACCCCAGGATGCTCCCAGGGAATCACACCTACACACAGCAGGAACCAGTTGCTATCGAAAGCACCTTGTTAAATTGTAATTTAACCAAAACGCACTTTTGTGCAGCTGTTACCATTACCTTCCTACAGAAGATTACAGATCTAAGAACCATCTTTACCACCAACTCCAAATACTGAGTGTACTCGCACTTTACTCACAAGCTGCGTCTCACTGAGGACCAACCACCAAACTCCTTGCCAGGACCGTTGGTTACGCTGAGTCTGCCCTGGGATGGTCACAGTGACCAGAGACTAAAATCCAAAGCCAAGACAGGCTGGCAACAGCTGTGAGGCAACTGTGGCACTATCCCACTAAAGAGAGGGTGTTTCTTAATGTCAGTAACTGCCTTGGAAAAATTGGTGTAAGCCAGAACACACAAAGCTCCACATCATTCCCAAAGAGAAAGGATCTTAAATATGGTGCTGCTAAGTTCAGCTGGAATATTAATTCCAAAGAACTCACATGAAGCCTGGGATATTGAGTCAACAAACACCAACTAAAGCATTTTATAAGTCACTTTCCTGTGTTTTAATTCAAACTTTGCACACAGAACAAAAAAGTGAAACCATTTCATTTTTCCAATCAAATCCAACCTGAAAGGAAGCACCTAAACAGGATCACATTTTCTTAGTTTATAGTATTTTCTTCGTGTTTAAAACTGCTCTGTATGTGACCAAGGGGTTTGTGTTCAGTTTCTTTTGAGCTGCTGGGTTGTGCCTGGCCCAGGACGAAGAGTAACTGTGCCCCTGGGCAGGGAGCAGCAGGAATGTGACAAGCTGCCCTGTGCCCCGGTGCCTCAGCAGCAGGGCAGTACCTGCCCCCCTCGGCACTCGCCCCACAGTTACTCACCCGGTCACTGCGTCCTGCACAGGAGCTGGGGAGGAGCTGAACTCGGGCACGTGCCCTCTCCAGGAGCAGGGGGACGAAGGGACAGGAAAGGAAATGGAACATGAACAGATGCCCAGACAAGTCCGAGCAAGTCAAGGAGCAAGTGGGAGCTGATCATCACCCAGCCAGGAAGGTGGTAAGTGCCAAGGTGACCTCAGGTGACAGAAAGAGCCAGTGTTACCCTTTTTCTTTATTCTGCAGCACCCACACTTTCCACTGGGTAACAAATTGTAAATTTAAGCCTTAACACCAGGACTGGCAACCAGAAAAATCACACGTGTGTGGCTGCGTCTCTTCCACAGCGTTGTCACCAGTTAACTCAGGACAGCTCCCTCTGCCCTCGCCGCTCCATGAACAGCCCACGGCTCCTCTGCCCCGAGCCCCTCGTGTCAGGACACACTGCTGCTGGCTTGGACACAGAAAGGAAATACCTCAAGCTACAAGAGTAACAAGCACATCACTAGTTTCTACATAGGATATGAAATACCTTTAAAATCCATATTGCATGGCTCTTCTAACAGAAAATACAACCCAAAAGCTATCAAGAGGCTACAGGGAAATACGTGACCTTAACACCTACCAGAAAGCCAATGCTTTTCCCAGTCTCCCGAGTAAAATAAAAATAAAATAAATACTCATTTGGGAATTTGCACCTGCTGAGTTTCAGCTGGGTTTTTTCAAGGAGAGGGAAAAGTGCACATGGAGTATATTAAACTCAGCTGTTCCTAAAAGGCTGTTCCTCCATGAGTTGGAGCTACTGGCATGGAGCAGCCATGTGCCATGTCAGTGCCCCAGCACTAACACAGAGTAGGGATGTGTGAGCTGCTCCAGTCTGGCTGCACAATGGCACCTGCTACGGGCATGCACCTGTCCAGGGCTGAGGGCTCTGTCCACAACACCTGAGAGGAATGGCACGTGGATGGCTGGGATGGCACGCCGAGCCCGGCACGTTAGTTCAGACAGGATGAGGTGTGAGAGTCTCCTGTGAACTGCAGTAAGAGAAAAGCTGGAAGGTGATTTACATTTCAAAACATCGGTTGCTGGATAGATAATCTAAATTTGGTACAATTCAATGAATTCAAAAATCATAAATTTTCAAATCCAGGTCACAAAAGACTGCTGCAGTTATTAAGGATCCAAAACAGCATCTGAGCTTCTCTCTTCCCTGCTCCTCCCACCTCAAACAGGGCAGGAAGGACTCCGTGGTCCCCTCCCTTTGGGAGGTCGGTGTCACTGTGTCACCCCACTCACGCCAGACAGTGTTACGGTGTTTCCATCCATGTCACTGTGTCCCCCTGCTCACACCAGGCAGCACAGAGGTGTTTCCAGTCCAACGGGTCAGTGTCAATGCAGCAGCTGCAAAATGACTCTGGACTGCAACATGCAAGAAAATGCTCCCCAGCTGTAGCAGCCCAGGGCAGGAGGTGAACCACTGACCGGGCACGAGAGGGGACAGCAGGCAGCACCTGCCACAAAACATCCCCAGGGAATTCATCTGCTCCAGACAGGCTACAGAGACCAACCCAGAGATGTCAGTGTCGGGAAAAGGCAAGGAAAAGTCCCAAACAAGCATCTTTGGGTTAAAACAAAGAATTAGTTCTGCTACCAAAGAGTGGAAGCTGCCCTGGAGGGGCGGTGGGATATGGCTTCACCCAACAGCGACGCTGCACACGGCTACAGTTTGTTCTTAAAAAGCTGCTCCTGAAATCCTCAGTCACAGCCAAGTAACTAAATTAAGTCTAATGTTGATAACTGAAAGATTATGAAAATATTTGTTTTTGTTCAAACCATGTAAAAAATCCTCAATAATACATTGTAATCTTCTCTTTTTAAAACTAAACTGGAAGATCAACTCTCAGCATATTTAAGTGTATTACACACAATATTTTGTGAATTAAGATTTATTGATTTCCATTGTATTTGCTTTAAATATGGTTGAAGCTGACTGCAGAAAAGGGATGGTGAAATCTTTAAGTTAAAAGTAAACTAATGGTGAAAGAACATCACCTCTGGCTTCCATCCGTGCCTCGTTTAGCATGTTTTATCAATAAGTTCCAGGACTGTCACATCCAGGGATGTTGGAGGCCTCTCCCAGCAGTGTCCTTAGCTTTGTGTCATTTTCCTGTGCCAGAGGTGAGCGTGCTTTCAAAAATACTGCCACTTCCCAAGCACCGTGTCTTTGATTGCATCGACATACTGAGTGGGGACCCAATAGACCCAGTAGTAAGATGCTTCTGTTGGGCCCAGCTGAAATGCCTGCAATTAAAAATGACAACATTTACACATGGGAACAAACTGCTGGCCCAGGGGACAGGCACAGCTCATCCACTGCCAAACCAGCCCAGTCTGTCCCACACTACAGCTCTTGGGTGGGCAATTAAAGGAGCAGTCCAGAAAAACAAGAGCTGCACAGCACCAATAAAACAATGACCTCTTCCCTTTCACAACATCACAGCAGCAACCAAAACTCACGGCCAGTTTCAAGAACATGAGGAAACTATTCTGGAACACAATCTGAAGCATAACTCAGAGTCTCTAAAGAGATGACAGAGCTGAGAAGCCAAAACAGGAACTAAACAAGACAATGACTGTGTTTTTATAGTCATAACATTTCATAGGATTTTATATTTAGACATAATGTCCTATACTCAACTTCTCTCCTAGGCCCAGGAGAGGAGCACCACAGCGTGCCAGAACCTCTGTCCTTGCTGTGGGATAAATTTATTGCAACATGTGCTGAAGAGGACATTTTCTCCCATGGGTGAACAAAAATTAAGTATTTGGACAGAGACTACAGCACTACCCTTCTGCAGGTAATGATCCTAAGGTAAAATATTTTTTTTCTCCCCCTAAAGGAGGAAACAGACTTCTTACAGAAAAGAAACGTACTTTAACAGTAAAAGTTAGTTACTGTACTTTGAAAAAAACCATAGATTGAAAGAAACAGAAAAAAATTCAGTACATTAGCACAGTTCTCTTCTGAAATGTTTCTTTGCTAGATCCAATGCCAGTTGTTCAAAAAATTACAGTTGTGAAAAAATATTGCAGCATCAAGTCCCTTTTTCTTTAAATCTGCAGCAAGGCCTGTTGTTTATATAAAAACCACAAACACCAGAAATCAAATCAGGTATTGAAAAATATCACTAAGAAATCATGAGCTATGTGTGAGTATTTTTACTGGTTTAACACTGTCACAGTCAGAAGATACAAAATAATGCTTAAACGCTTCATGTTCGTGTGAAACCAGCCCAGACTTCCAAACAGCAGCAGATACTCAATATGGACTCAAAATATTGACACTGTGACAGCAATTCACATCCCCATCCCCATGAGGCTGGAACCACCATACACTTCCAACCTGCTCCACTCTACAGCCTCCCTGGTGTGTTCTGCATGAAGGAGTTAGATGGATATAATAAAAGTAGAGCTGTTACTCACCATCATGTGATAATCCTCATGGCCTTCAATAGGTTCACTCACCACATTTTTAATGGACCCCATGGGTAATTTTTCTGTTCTCTCTACATTAAAATTGATCAGAGTATTATTTCTGATGTGTGGGGAAGCAATACTTCATATCACTTTCATGTATCACCTCCCTTGATGCCAAAGGCCCCTCAGGTCAGCAGTCTCCTCTCAGGTGAGTTTGGGTACCTGCTGCCCAGGACCTGGCAGCACCAACCCCCCCAGCTGGCACCCCAACAACGTGAGAGAACCCAAAACACAGTTCCTCTGCACCACAACTTCACTCTGCAACACAACTTCAGTGTTCCTGATTTGGGCCTAGGCTGAGTGGTGGGAAAACCCTGGCTTTATTTAATGTTTTCCCATAAGGAACAAATCCCCTTGGAACAGCAGAATAGCTCATCCCAGTGGAATCTAGTCTGGGTCTGAGAATGTTCAGAACCAACTACCAAGGATTATATTGAACTCTACAGATAAACAGCAGGGCTGAAAGCTGGTGAAGAAAGGCTGACCTAACTCTGAAAGCCTAGGCCTGGCTTTCCCCTGAGGCAGTGTTCAGAGAAGCACAGGCAAAGGGATGTAAAAGAGCAAATAGGGACAGAAACAAATAGAAATAAAACCGAAAAAGGCTACAATTATACGGCAGAATAACATCAGCCAGCCACAGGCACCAACAAGAGCAACTAAGTACATGGTCCAGGGCAGAGTTTTCCTGTCAGCTCTGTCCTCACTTCTCTCTGAACACTTAATTTCAAGATCCTGCCTTTCAGTTCCAGTGTTCAGCATCAGCCTAAAATTATCTACTTAGATACAAGACAGAGAACACCTAAAACACTCTACAAAGGACAAACCAAACTCTGAGTTCCTGAGATAGACCTAACTG
Source organism: Corapipo altera (assembly GCF_003945725.1). Taxonomy (NCBI): domain Eukaryota; kingdom Metazoa; phylum Chordata; class Aves; order Passeriformes; family Pipridae; genus Corapipo; species Corapipo altera. The sequence continues at coordinate 213,225 of NW_020885023.1, forward strand.
ATTTGTGTAATCAATAAAAAAGCACCTACTCAGAAGAGGCACGTAGGGAGATAAACTCAGTGATGTAAGGACAGACACTCTGCCTCAGTGCTGTAACTGAGCCTACTCAGACTCATGAGTTCGTTCATGAGGTAAAAACTCACTTTGCCCTCGTTCAGGATCCCCCAAATCAATTCCTGCTCAGAGTATCCCAACAACAGACAAAATCCACATTATCAATGCCTCTGCAGAACTGACCAGAGCCACGGGGCAAACTTTGTGCTACAGACACCCGCACAAACACCTGTGAGGCCCAGGGAGGCTGCAGGGGGAAGAACCAGCTCCAACTTTCCAACACCAGCAAGTGAGGAGCTGTGTGGACACCCCGGTGGGTTTCCTTCAGCCTGTACCTGCTGGCCTCTGCCATGCATCTCTCAGAGCAGGAAGGAGGTTTTCCCCAAACCAGCCAGCAATTACAGCCATTCCCTAGAGGAAGCAATCTGCTGCTAATTTGGGGAAGTAGGGAAACAGGTTACAGGAAAGATGGATGACTACAAGAAGAATCAAATTTCAAAGCTTAAGGAACACTAATCTAGAATGCCACAGAAACGCTACACTTGAAACTCATCTGGAAGGTGAAGGAAGACATTAATCACCTAAACACTAAGAATGGATTTAGAACACAGGATCAGTAACAGAAACATCTGCCTCCCCAACCTAGAGAGCAAAAAACACACCCCAATACCTCATTCCATCACTTTGCCCAGGAGAGAAAATGACTGCAACTGAGACCAAGAGAGGTTTTAGAGCCAGAAAGATCTTCACAGTCAAGTCTGTCCTACAAAGGAAAGGTCAAAAACTTCCAGGATTTCTGCTTACTTTGGAAATACTGTACCAGCTGGAGGTAATATTACCATCCAATTAGGCTACTTTGCTGGGACAGTGAGCAAGCACTTTTATTCCTCTTGCTCATCACTATAAATTGGCCATCCTGGTCAAACTGAAAGAGCACAGCTTCCTTGAGAGGCAGGGGGTATCCCAGTGTCCCATTTAGCCCCAGGTGGCAACTAAAGACCATGCAGCCACTCACTCCCCCTGCCCTGCTGGGATGGGGAGGAGAACTGGGGAAAAAAGTAAAAAAACTCACGAGTTTAGGTAAGAATAGTTTAATAATTGAAACAAAGTAAAAAATACTTCTACTAATGATCATAATAATGGCAATAAAATAAAGAAAAATGAAACCCAAGAGAAACCAGTGATGTTCAGCATAGCAGCTCCCCATCCACTGACCAATGCCCAGCCTGTCCCTCAGCAGTGACCAGCCCCTCACAGCCAACTCCCCCCAGTTCATACTGGACACGATGCTCTGTGGTCTGGGATATTCCTCTGGCCAGCTGCCCTGGCCCTGCTCCCTCCCAGCTCCTTGGACAGAGCCTGAGACACCAAACAGTCCTTGACTGAGGGTAAACACTGTGCAGCAACAACCAAAACATCAGTTCTTATCAGCATTATTCCCATCCTGAATCCAAGCCAGCTACTGGGAAGAAAACCCACTATATCCCAGCCCAAACCAGGACAGAGACATCCTCAGCAAGGCACGTTATTCCTACGTCAATCCCAGCTCTTCCCAGCACCACTCCTGACTGCAAACTGACCCCTCTGCACAGCACCACAGTTGTGCCTCACTGGGACAAGACACCTGAGCAATTCTGCCTGGAAGGACAGAGAGTGCCACAGATGCCAGCACTCCTGGTTTTAACCCCAGTTCTGAGATTCCCTTCTGAGTCTTGGCCAAGCCACTGAGCCTCTGTGTGCTCTTGGCATCAAGACCATGTTTATGGAGTACTTTTGAGACATGCCAGAAATGCCAAATATCATCATTTACATTTGGAGCCAGGAATAGCACATTGGACCATTAGTCTGCTGGCACCACTGAACTCCAGTTTTTCAGGAACAGAAATGGAATATCAAGTACTACTCAATGATCTGGGAGAACGGGATGTCAGAAGAGGAATCAAAGTTTCATTTTGAAGCGCTGCAATACCACCATCATTCCCTAACACGATTTAGTCACAGGAGAGGCTTTTCTAGGTCACACAGTTCAGTCACAGCCCAATTACCAATTGTTCACCCCCAAGGTTGAGAGGTGCTCACCTTTTGTACCAATCCACAGCTGGTCTTGCTCGAGTTTAAAGGTCAATCTGACTTTCCCCCCTGACTTGTTGTACATGCCGGACAGCGGCACCGTTGGCAGGCGCTCCTGCAAAGGGACACAGCAGTCATGCTGAGGGACTGGCACAGACAAGCTACATTCTCTCAATGTTTTAAGCATAAGGACCATCCATCTTTCCAGCTTTCTGCTAAGACAGCAAAAAACCAATTCAACCGGCAGAGAAAGGTCTCAAACCACAAAAAAGTCTCTTGTCTCACTCTGAGCGTCTCAAGCCCATATTCACGCACCTGCACACCTTTGACAGAAGGCATCACATCATCAGGTTTTCCTTTATCCAATACTTTTCTGTGTTGCTACAATATAAAAACAGAAATTAAATTCACAGAAACACAACAGAGCTTTGTGATGTACTTGCAGCTGCTCCTCTGACCACATCCTGACAGCACCAAGAGACAGCTGAGGGCTGTCCACAGGCATCCATCGCATGGGCAACAGTTATTTTCAAGCTTAACTGAGCACTTTCTAAGACAGTCTTAAAGAAATTACAAAAATGAAAAGAGCCCCCACATAATGCCAACGGTAACAACTGTTCTAGAACAGAACAGACACATAAATATATCTCTATAAAAAATGCAGGAATCCTGAGTCCCACTCTCACCTCGTACACGCCAAACCACAGAGCTGGCATTTGGCATTTTGATAGTTTTAACAGGCAAGTGCTACATCCAGTGAATGGCAGAAACCCTCCACGTCTGCCAGTGCAACCCAGCACCAAACTAGAATGGATTAGAGCAACATAACTAATAAATACAGAGCCCCAGCTTGTACCTGGCTGGGTCCCTTTAAGCAACAATGGGACTCAGATGATAAATGATGATAAACCACAGAACACCAACAGCATGTTTCGTAGAGACTGCAGTTCAAGGGTGCACTACTTAATTTTAACCAAATTTGTTCTGAGGAAGCTACAAGGCTGGTAATACCTTGAGCTGGAAATCCTTTACTAGCCCTACCACCAAACCAGCCTACTGAGCTGTGCTCCGAGATAGGAAAGGAGAATTCAGCATCCACACCCCCTTCAGTGCTGGGACAGCTGCAGGAACTGCTCTCTTGGTGTTCACCTTAAGTGGTTTCTGGAGATCAAATTCTTTTATGCCAATAAAAATTAGTTAGATTTTAGACTGAATTAATCTGGACTGTGTTTGCACTAACAACCATCAAATGTTTCTGTTATTTGCCATTTTTTGTCTGAAATGTTGGGCTGTGGCTGGCACCATGAGCAGTGTCTTGCAAAGCCCCAGTCCCCGCTGGGCTAAACACTTCCCTGCTGCTGAACTCCCCTGCCCAGAGCCCTTCCAGCACTGAGCTGTCAGAAATGAACCCCCAGCGTGCTCTGAGGAGGAACAGGACCCAGAGCTGCCTGCAGAAAAAACACATAAATCCTACAGCTCTCCCACATCAGCAATTATTGAGACATTAATACTAACCTTTTGTCTGCAAAGTGGCTCCTTTTTGTTTTCCTCAGCTTTGACCTCCTGTTGAGCAGCTTCTTTGGGTGTATTTACTGCTAACACATCGTTGATAGTGGAGCCCACAACCATTATTTTCGCTCCGTTCGTTACTTTGATTTCCCGCAACGTTTTCTCCTCTGGCAGAAGTCCCTTGAACATAACTTTCTGCATGGCCGGCGGGAGGCCTAGAGATAAGCACAGCGATTAGGAGCCCGCGGCGGCAGGGGAGGCGCGGGGGAGGCGGCAGCGGCCCCAACACACCTGTGAGCGAGTGGATCTTCTGCTTCAGCTCGGCCCCCGTGCTGTCCAGGCAGAACTTCACGTCGTACTTGTTCTTGTTCCAGATCACCTTCAGCTCCACCAGCTCCCTGCCGCTCTCCGCGTCCCCGCCGTTGCTGACAGACGCCTGCAGGGGCTCCCGGCGCTCCTCGCCCTCCGGAGACCTCCCCGCCGCCGGCGAGCCGCCCCCTCCGCCGCAGCCCAGCGGCAGCTGCTGCGCCTCCGCCTCCATGCCCGGCTCCTCGGCACCTGCGGGGAGCGCACAGGAAGAGCCCGGCCCGGGGACGGTGCCCGGCCCGGCCGTGCTCCAGCCCCGGAGCGCTGCCTGCAGCGTGTCCGGGGCCGCCCCATCCCATCCCATCCCGGCCCGGCCCGGCCCGGCCCGGCCCGCCGCACCCGCACCGGCACCGCGAGCACCAGACACCTCGGACACTCAGCACCACGGGCACCCGGCACCGCGGGCACCCGGCACCGCCGGCTCCGGGCACCGCCGGCTCCGGGCACCAGCCCCGCACCGACACTGTCGGCTCCCGACACCGTCGGCCCCCGGCCCCAGCCCCGCTCCGGGCCCCGCGGACTCCCGGCCCCGCGCGTACCATCGGCGGCGGCAGCGGCGGCGGCGGCCATGATGATTGTGTACAATCTCCGCGGGGCACGCCGGGAAACGCCGCCGCCGCGCCTGGGCCGCGCCGGCTCCCGTAGCCGCCCCCGCCCGCCCCTCAGCGCAGGGGCGGTGCGGGCCCCGC
>NW_020885023.1:232912-284037 GCF_003945725.1 Corapipo altera
CCCCCCCGCTGTCCCCCGCGGTTCCCCCCCCGGCCCGGGCCGCCGCGATGGATTTCTCGCGGTTCCTGTCGGACGAGTTCGAGGTGAAGGGCTGGGTGAACGCGGCGTTCCGCGCCGTGCAGCAGGAGGCCCCGGGCAAGGTGGACGCCCACGCCGCCACCCTGGTGATGAAGCTGCAGCTCTTCATCCAGGAGGTGAACAACGCCGTGGAAGGTGCGGGGGCTGGGCTGAGGGGCTTTGCTTGGCGTGGGGATGTGTCGGGCCGAGTCCTGTGCGGGTTTTGCGGCCCCGCTTCACCCCAGCTCGTGTGCTCCTGAGATCTGTGTCCCGGCACCTGGATCCTCCTGAGGTGCACAGGAGCTGATGACAGGGAGACCCGTGCGGGCCACACGAGGGCATGTTGGCGATCCAGGCCTGGCCTTGGCAGAGACAGAGGGATCCTTACACCGATCTGGGGCCCCGTGATTATCCACCAGCACATCTGTGCTGAGCTCTGACAAACAGCAGCCCCTGCCAGGGCTGGGTTAAATGGGATAATAGGGAAAGTTTCTTCCTCATGAGGTTTGTCCAGCCCTGGCACAGGCTGTGAGGGCAATTGTGGAGTCACCATCCCTGGAGGGATTTAAAAGCCTCCTGTAGGTTGGTACCTGGGGACATGGGTTAGTGGTGGCCTTGGCAGTGCTGGGGGAACAGCACTGAACTGTTGGGAACAGTTGGACTCTGGTCTCAGAGGGCTTTGTGATTCCATGATAAAGTACCTATTAAAACTTTAAAGAAACAGCTGAAGTTTTGTTGTTTGCTGTTTTGCTGTGTTGTGTTGTTTTTTTTCAAGTACTGAAGATTAAATAAAATTATTGAAAGACTCCCCCATTCCTCCAAGGGCTCTCAGCACTCCTCACTGACTCCTCAGTGTTTCTGCAGAAACAAGCCATCAGGCTCTCCAGAACATGCCCAGAGTCCTCCGGGAGTTGGAAGTCTTGAAACAGGAGGCAACATTTCTGAAGGAGCAGATGATCCTTGTTAAAGAAGATATAAAGAAGTTTGAAGAAGACACAGCTCAGTCGATGCAGGTCAGTTCTTATAGGTTAGATATTAGAAAAAGGTTCTTCCTCCAGAGGGTGGTCAGGCACTGAACAGGCTCCCCAGGGCAGTGGTCACAGCACCAAGGCTGACAGAGTTCAAAAAACATTTGGATGATCCTCTCAGGCACATGGGGTGACTCTTGGGGATGGTCCTGTGCAGGGCTAAGGGTTGGACTCGATGGTCCTTGTGGGTCCCTTCCAACATGGCATATTCTGTGATTCTGTGATACTTAGTGTTTATCTGCAGCTTGTGAAATTTAAAATTTGTGGAAAGGTGAATGTGACCCAGACCTGTGCAATCTGCATGTCCTGAGGAACAGCTGCTCAAGTGTCAGTTCAGAGCTGCTGGTACCTGGCTGGGGACGCTGCTTTCTGCCTGGGGTACAGAACATTTTCAGGCAAAGTGGATACTAAAAGTACAAGACCAGAATTCAAACTAACCTAAACTAACCTTTTGTTGTTTGACTTTGAAAGTTGGTTTTACATCTCTTGCATCTCAAGTTCTTTCTGTCCATTCCTTCCTCTTCATAATCTTTTCATACCATTTTTTCTTTAAGTCCAAGACAAAAATAACTCTGCTGAAATAAGTATCCATGGCAGTCACCTCTTTTTTCAGCGGGCAACATAGTGTTGTTTTTTCTTCAGGTCTTGGTAGAGATTGACCAAGTGAAGTCTAGAATGCAGTTGGCTGCCGAGTCACTTCAGGAAGCAGACAAATGGAGCACGTTAAGTGCAGACATTGAAGAGACTCTTAAAACACAGGTAAATACTGAATTATTCTGTTTGGTCTTTGTGCCTTCAGCTTTCCAGTGAACTGCGTTTAAAAGTAGGCTTTTGAAGTGACTCTCAAACATGTTGCTGTTTGAAATGTCGTTATGAAACTGGTGCTGATGCTGTCTGAGGTCACCCTTGGTAACAGGCTGCCTTTGCTGCTGGCAGGATGTGTCCCTGATTTCGGCCAAGCTGACGAGCATGCAGAGCAGCCTGGCCATGCTGGTGGACACGCCGGATTACTCCGAGAAGTGTGTGCACCTGGAGGCACTGAAGAACCGCCTGGAGGCCATGGCCAGCCCTCAGATTGTTGCAGCTTTCAACTCCCAGTCTGTAGGTCAGTAACACTTGGTGTCATTTACTATCAACATAGAATTTATTGTCTGTAAGGCGCTGTTTGGGTGGGGAGTTGGTGTCCTGAAGGCTCCTGGTGCGGAGTCACGAGCTTTCCTGGTGGAGCAGATGCCCTGGAATGTTTTGTGCTCTACAGCTGCCTGAGATGGAGGTGCTGAGGTAGGGCTGCCCTGCAGTTGTAGTTTAGTTATATCAAGGATGCTCTCCAGGTAGGAAGTACTTCTCAGGTAAGCAGAAGGCCCCCTCTTCAAAGCCTGGTTTTGTGTTACCATGGTGCTGCTGGGCATTTCTGTTACAGCTGGGGGATGTAATCAGGAAGGAAATTTGTTTGGAAACGTTCTGACTCCTTGCTGCCTCATAAAAGTGGCTTTATAAACTCTGCTTAGAAAACTAGTCTTTTTGGACTGTTCTTTATGCTCTTCCTTCCCTCTGCTCCTGTCAGCACTTCTGAAAAGTACTTTTTCTGGTTGTTGACTCTCAGCTGTGTGCACCTCGAGGTCCCAGGGGGATCTGGGGCTGTGGGGTACAAACCAGACTATTTAGGAACCTGTGTTTCCAAGCTCTGTGCAGGAGCTCACTGTGCCATGGGTCAGTCTAAGGCACAGGGGTCAGTTTGAAGACAGGTGAAAGCAAACCTGAGGCCTTTGTCAGGAATGCTCCAGGTTTGTAAGTAGTGCCTTGTTTCTGGAAAACAACGTTTTCCTTCTAGGAAATGCTCTGTCTTTATCTGACTTTAATACCAGGTACATGTGCTGGTTAAGAAGTTAATTTTAAGAAGTTAAATTAATTCCTCTTGTCTGCTGCCTGTTCTTGATTGAGGGTGGGCTTTAGGCAGTTTCTCTCCTGTTTGAGAAGATAAGCAAACAAGAGGTAAAATGTATCTTTCCGTGTAGGTCTTCGTGCATGCTCCCTTAGGAGAAGAATTCTTGCTCAGACTGATATCTCTCCCTCAGCTTTGAGGCTGATCCTGACTGCCTGTTGTTTTCTTTGGTTTAGATCAGGCAAAAACATTTGTTAAAGTTTTCACGGAAATCGATCGGATGCCGCAGCTTCTGGCTTACTATTATAAATGTCACAAGGTAAGTGTTTTGGTAATATTTTAACATTCTAGGAATAAAAATTGCAATGCTTGCTGGGCTTTGACTGCAGAGGGAGCTGCTGCCCCACGGATCTCACCTTTGCTGTGGCAGGGAGGTGGCACCTCTTCCTTTTCTAGTTTCCTTCTCTTGCCGGCTCTGAACAGCTTTAGTTACTCCCCGTGTTTCAGGAGTAATTCTCTGTTCATGTCCTTGTGTCTCTTTCTGCAGCAGACACAGGATATGTGTGTTCTGCTTGATTTCTCTGTGCCACATGGTTTTGCTTTGCTTTCTGTGCATGTGGCTATGTCAGCAGTAACTTCATTACTGCAACTTGCCATCTGCTGACTTCTGTAAACTCTTTTCAGGTAAGATTAAAAGTTGGAATTCCAGACAGTTCTGTAGCCATAACATGAGCCTCAAATTTCTCACATGACTGTGACTTTTGAGGATTAAGTTCAAGGCTGGGGCTTGCCAAGTATTTCAACTATTATGTGGGGGTATCAGTTACGATCTCATTTTATGAGTAAAATACCAATGTTAATTAAATCTTTGAATCACTAAGAAGCCTCAAGCTTCATGCTGGAAGTCTTTTCCTTCTGTGGTGCTGAATTATATGTTAACTGAAATCTGGAGAGAGGAGCCAGGGTGGGCCTCACGTTTTGGCAGAAGTGCTGTGCGTGGGGAGTGCTGGATTTGGAATAACAAAAGCAAGACCTGTGGCCTGTCCATTCTCCTCTCAGATGGTTCTTGTTCCCTGGCAGGTGCAGCTGGTGGCCGTGTGGCAGGAGCTTTGCCAGAGTGACCTAAGCTTGAATCGGCAGCTGACTGAGCTGTACGACACCCTGCTGGGGACCTGGCACTGCCAGCTCCAGTGGGCAGCACAGGTGCAGTGACAGGTTCACGGTGGGCAGGGATGGGAGAGCGCAGGGCTGAGCACACTCTGAATTCTCACAGAGCTCCAAATAGCTGATGGCTGCTCCCTCTGAGTGACACTCTGTGCCTCATCAGTGCACAGGGGAACAACCCACGTTCTGTTCCTCGTGCAGCCCTTGCAGACAGGGTTTGAGTTCTGGTGTCCACCAGCAGCAAGGTTGCTGTGTTATTGACATTAAAGCTGCTCTATCGCTTTCATCTGTATCTTAAGTTAAACCTAATTTGTTGGTGTTGCAAATGTGTTCTGTTGCAAGACATTTGAAATGCCTGAGTTGCTTTATCACTTGGCCTGGGGGAAGCCCTTAAGGTTGTGTTGGACTGATACATGTCACTCTCTGTAAGATATCTGATGGCTTCTGCTGTCACTGCTTGGAGTCTCTGTTCTTGTTTTTCCTGACAATAGTGTAGGATCAAAAAAAAGTTACTGTCCTACAGTGAAATGAAGAAATAAGTTCATATTGCTGAGCCTGTGAGTTTTTCATCCATGAAGGGTAAGAGATTCTTATCTTGGTGTCACGAAGCCGGTGTCAGTGCGAGGCCTGTGCTGCAGAGGAGCTCAGTGTTTCCTTGAAGTGTATTTTTTCTGCTTAATGATTCGATGTGACTTACAGGTCAGATGTCAGGTTACATTTTAGCAGATACTTTTTGAACTGGGGATTGTGAGAAATGGCATGTGGGGGCAGAGTTTGTGTCACTCAGTCTCCTGTTTTGCTTCTGCTTTCTGAAAACTCTTGGTGATCCCAGCTTGCAAAGCAAATGAGCAGAACAGCTGATGAAAAACTCATAATAAAAGGCTGTAACACATTTTATGCCAGTGAAGTGGCTGATTCTCAGCTGATTACAGGCTATCTAACCTTTCCAATACTGACTTCTGCCCCTTTGACCAGTAATTTGGCTCATGATACAGTACTATTTCTTCATATATTACTGATACATGTTTGTTCCCAACACACCTGTGTAAACTGAGTGCTCTGTTTCAAATACCTTTCTCTGCCAGGTGGTTTTTGAATCACTGTAGTGCCTGTGTTCTGCTGAATTCAGTTTTTGACCTGTGCCTGTTTTCTAGTTTCTTGGTGGCTGTACTCAAAGCACAATGGCACACAGGTATTGTCCTAGTCTTTTGTCATCTGTCTGTCCTGTGTGCTATGTCAGTGGGACTCTTGTAGCCTTAGCAGGCCTCTTTTGGGTTTTTTACCCCCTGGGAGGTTTCTCAGGTTGGGAAGCTGTCTGCTGTTCCCTCTGCTGTGTGTTCCTCTCGGGTAATGTGCTTTTACCAGTAGCTTTACTGCTGCCACAGGTTTTCAAGAATCCCCATGAAATTGTGACTGTGCTGTTGATCCAAACTCTGGGAGCACTGGTGCCTTCCATCCCTGTGTGCCTCAGCACTGCCATGGAGAGGACAGGCCAGGACACCAAGCTGAGCCAGCTGCTGGAGCTGCACGAGGCCACTGTCCACTTCGCCAAGGGGCTGGAGGTAGCGATGCTGCCAAACCTGAGTAAGGCTCTGGCACTGAATTCTGTCATTCTATTCTGTCAACCCCTTTGTAAAGTCCCATTGTGGGATTTTGTTTAGTTTTAGGTGGAGGGAGGGATTATCTCTTCTACAGCACTGCCCAGTTGGGCAGCAGTTCCACCTTTGTGTGTGTGTGTCTGAAGCTGTTGACACAACAGTGAGTTTCCTGAAGCAGCCCTGTCCTGGCTGGCTCTGCAGGGTAAATAGTATTTAGCACTTATCCTTTTATGAGCTTTAGTGTTTCTTATGTCTCACAGATGAGGAAATGTCTGCAGGGAGGCAGTGAGACCCATTGTGAGAGATCACAAAGCAGAAAAGTCAAGGAGTCTCCTGGAATTGTCACACCTCACTAAACAAGAGAAAACTTGCTTGAAGGCTGCATCCATTGGATGCTTGTATTTGATTTTGTAGGCTTTTTGTTGGTGGTTTATTCCCATCCTCTGTGTTTGATTCCAAATCTGCCCTGGGTTCTCCTCTCCCTGGGATGTTTGTCATCTCATTTTGGTCCTGACTTGCTGAGTAATTTCCACAAACCACACAGCAGTGAGGTGCTGTGTTTGCACAGGTTTATGCCTGACTTGACCTGTTGGATATTTATAGTCCTTTATGAATCTGGTGGGGCATCTTCAAAGGCTGGCTATGGGAAAATCCAAAATTAAAGCTAATGGAGCATTCCTAATGCTGTACTTCCTGTGTTTGGTTCCTCATAACATTGTCTTGAGCTGTTTAAACCCAGATTCTTACTAGATCCTGTAAATTATGATTGCTGGGCAATGTCAGGGAGTGTAACTGGTGCTGTGTTTGTTGTCTGTGTGGTTGTGTACTCATCAGCCATTTTCTAGCTCAGTTTGTGGGTCAGTATAGAAATTATTAAAAAGGGCCTGGAAAAATGATGCCAGATTCTATAAGATGGTAGAATAGGAAGACAGTTGCTGAACTGCTATCTGACTGTGTTTAAAAAATAAAACCCTAAAGCCTTTGTTTCCATCTCTTTCACTCTGGGGTAAGATGTTTGGGAAGAGAAATATCTCAAGAATGGATAGGCCAGGTGACTCAGCTGAGCAGAGTCAAACCAGTTCCTGTGTGTGTATGTGAGGGGAGTTCAGCTATGATTCACAGGCTAATTCAGGTTGGAAGGGAACCTGGGAGATGATCTTGCCCAATTCCCTGCTCCAAGCAGGATCTGCTGTGAAGTCAGACCATGGGATATTGTCAGTCTGGTCTCAAAAATATCCAAACATGGAGACAGCACTGGCTTTGGACAGCCTACTCCATTGCTTTCCTGTCCTTAGGGTATAAAAGTCTTCTCTGATAGCCAGGATTCAAAGTAATTGTGATTTACTGCTGGTTTGAATTCAGCAAAGCTTCATGAGAACAGCTGGTGTCCAGTTCTGATGTAGAAATAATCATTGAGCCCTGCTTTGTGTTTGAGTTTGCAGCACCCTGCTCAAGCATGGTACTGAGATGCTGAGTTTGTGGTTGCTGAACACTGTAGCAATAGTACTGAGTGAGCTGGATTAGTGTCAGTTATTTAAGTGTGAATCAGGCTTTCTGTTAAATGAGGATTACCCTGTTGGATGCTGTGAGAATAGTGTGTCTCACTTCTCCAATGGTTTCAATTCTTCTGCTGTAGGTTGGAATGTCTGATGGATTTTTGTCACCCAGACTGTTTTAGAGCAGTGAGTGATGATTTTCTTGAGGCACTTGTTGAGGTAGAACACTTGTTGAGGTAGAACATCTTGGTTTTAGGAAGCAGGTAGAGGCAATAACCTTGTTTTTTAAAAAATAAAAAAGCAATCTGTGTAGTTGAGATTGAAGCTGTTGGGCAGCATTCCAAGCCTGTGCAGGCAGCATGCTCTGATGGAAGAACTGCTGCAGGTAGCTTGAAACAAGTTTTTTAGTGGCACATTCATCTCTTTGTAGACTAAACCTTGTCTGGTTCTTTGTAGAGGAGCAGAACCTGGTGAAAGTGATGGAGCTGGTGGAAGCAGTGTATGGTCCATACAAGCCCTACCAACTTGAGTATGGAGACTTGGAAGAAGAGAATCTCCTCATCCAGATCAGTGCAGTGCCCTTGGTAATGTACCAGCCTTTGCTCAGCTGCAGAGGGAGAGGCTAAAGCTTCCAGTAAATACAGGGGTCTCTGTCGTGGTTACTGCTCTCTTTCCTCCTCTCGTTTTTGGTAATATTTCCTCTTTGCAGTGTATTTTTTACTGCTAAGTAGATTTGTTTAAGAAATAAAGCACTATCAGGTCAGCTCCTTTCCTCTCCTGCAGCAGTTACAGGCCCTGTGTGGATCTGCTGGGGAAAGCCTTTACCAGAATAACACTCAACCAAAGGCCCACTTCGGGTTTGGCTGAATTTATTAAGAACAGGGCCTGGAGAAGGGAAGTCCTTTTTGTAGAAGATGCCGTTGTTGGCAGAACTGTTTTCTCTTGAAGGCCTGGTTTGGCAGCCCAACTGTTGTGACAGTCCATGTGCAGGAGGGTGGAAGCACCAGCAGGGTTCTGCTTTAGGAGTATCTGGAGGATACCAGAGAATGCTGTGTTACACAAGGTGTCTTCTCTAATGCCTGCAAGAAGGGTCAGGCTCAGCTTTGTTGTTGTTGTTGTTGTTGTTGTTTAGGAGCATTGGGAAGTGATTGACTGTGTCCAGGAGCTGAACCACTCAGTCAACAAACTCTTCATTCTGGCCTCTGGAGCCATCGACAACTGCATCAAGCTCACGGATGGCCTGGGAGTGTGTGGGCTCCTGAAGGCCCTCAAGGCCCTGTTTGCAAAGTAAGGTGCTTTTTGGTACTGCCGCATTTATCCTGAGGGAGTAGTGAGTGTGCAGTTTGTGGCCAAGGACTTTGTAGTTTATGGAAAATGGCTGAGAGCAGAAGGTGTCTCTCACTGTACTGTGAATCATCGATATCCTTCTTGCTCCATTCGGGCAGGGGCTGTTTCTTAGGGGAAAATGGAAGCTTTTTATGGCTAAATTAAAGACTTCTCAGCTGTCTTCTATTCTGGTTGGGCTGAGTTTTCATTTTTAATAAATACTTCTGGAGGGGAAAATGTTTCCCAAAACAGAATAAGATGAAGACAAAATAGGGTGATGAAAGTAGATCTCAGTAGATTTCTCTGGGGAAATAGGTCCAGAGGTTGGACTCAATGATCTTGGAGGTCATTTCCAACCTTAATGAATCTGTGGTTCTCTGAATACACACTCAGTGGGCCAAGTGACCTCACATTCAGGATCTGCCTGTGAGATATCCCAGGGAGGTTCACTGTAAATTCTTGTCCTTAAGTATCACTTTCATATTCCCATACTGATTAACTCCTTATTTCTTCAGAATGCTGAAAGGGTTGCTCACAAGGTATGAGTCGGGTATTACTACCCTGTGGGAAGGGGGAAGAGGAAAGCACAAGTCTCTGATCTCACCTTCTTTATAGGCAATTACAGAGCAATGTGCATGCCTCCAGCTCGTGGGCACTATTAAAAAAGAAAATGGGGGTGTGTGGAAAACAAAATGTTCTCCTTTTTATCCATGTTCTCATCTGGGAAGTAGCTGAGAAAACAAATTCATGAGATTGTTGTCACCATGTTCCTGGAGTAAGGGCCAAGTGATGTTGGAGTAGCAAGAACCTCATAAACTTTTCCTGGTCTTTCCTAGGAGATATGGTCAGTGTAATGGTAACAAAAATATCTTACTCTCTTCTCACAGGAGAGGAGAGCTGGTAATCCACACGTAGCAAATTGAGGCAGCCTCTCAGTATCTGTAGCTCCTATTGTCTTTTGGTGTAGGCTCAGGTGGGCTGTGGCTGATCAGTTCTTCACATCCACCTGTTTGGACTGGAACCACGGTGTCCCTTTTTACTCCTTTTAATATTTCTGTTCTTACATAGCCCTTGTAGAGGACTGACTGAGCAAATCACAGAACATGCCATTGTGCTGCTCTCCAACTAGTTCTATTATGCTGGTGCTTCTCTCTGCTCCATTTCTCACCACAGATATACGTCTGACTTCACAAACACACTGCAGTCTATACGAAAGAAATGTAAACTGGATGATGTCCTATCAGATTCCCTGTTCCAGGAGGACTGGACTGCATTCCAAAACTCTGTCCGGTAAAGGGGATTTTATTTTTGCCTGGCTCAGAGCTGATTTTTGTACCAAAGCTGAAAGGGAATTACTTGGGGTCAGTTTACACATGAGTTCTCAGTGCAGACACAGGGCTGAGCTCACTGTGCTGCAGTGCTGCTGGGAGCACCAGTGTCAGTGATGGGTTTCAGGTTGCTCCTGGCACAGGGAGGGCTGTGGGGCTGCTCGCCCTGCCTGGAGCAAGGCTGCATCTCATATCACTTGTGATATCAACAGTTCTTAGAATTCTTCCCAGTGACACTGAGCTGACCTTTGCCACGATGACAAGAAGTGACACGTGGATGAGGTTATTGAGCAAAAAAATTCAATGTGTTATCAAATGGATGCAGAGTTAATCACCAGATTGACTCTTGGCAGGTGTGTGGGCTGTGGTTTGGTTATTGCATTTCACAATTACTTGACCTCTGTCTGAGATGGGTACTCTGGGGGAGTCTGGAATTATCTGCCTCCAGTCTCATGTCTTTTTGTCTTATTCTTTCCCAGGGTAATTACCACTTGTGGTGAACTCCTTCATCAGTGTGGAGACTTTGAGCAGCAGCTGGCCAACAGGTGAGCACTGCTGACCTTTATTCATGAGCTGTCAACATAGAAAACAAGTTAAAGAAAACAAACCCCAAGGTGCTTTGATTGCGTAGACCATGGAGGGAAAACAGCCCCTGATTCCCCCACTGCCCCTCCCCATCCTTCGTCATGTCAGAGATGGGGCACAAACTGTTCCACTCAGTCGTGTGCCCTGAGACAGTCCCAAAAATCCCTTTCCTTGGATACCTGGCTGGCTACCAAAGGGCCACATTGGGGTCAGGAGGGAATTTTCCAGCAGATCAAATTGGCAAGATTTACACCCTTGTGACACGGGGCATGAATCATGTGCTGAACTGAGTCTAGGTGTGCCTTAACTGATGGATTGGTTCCCTGTAACCTGAGGAGCGTCAGGCACAGGCAGCACGTAGATCTTTTGTTACTGCTTGTTGTGAGCAGTGCTCAGCCTGTTGTGCCTTGAAATGCTCGATGTGACTCGAGTGCCCGTGCTCTGCCCAGCACAACCTGCAGTGTCCAGGGGCTGGGCCTGGGCCCACTGCCCAGCTCTGCTGAGAGCACGAGCCTCTCTCTTCTGTCTCCGTATTTTTGCAGTTTTTGAGCTGCACAGTAGACATGAGGGTTGGCTGTGATTAGTGTCTCCACCAGTGAATACTCTCCCTTGAAGTCACACAAAGGCAGTGCTGGTCCTTGGGCCAGTGTGAGGACTGGAACACTGAGTTCAGAGGATTCTGCTGGTGACTTTGGTGTACTTGTTTTCAGGATTTTATCAACTGCTGGGAAGTATCTCTCGGACTCCTACAGCCCTTGTAGTTTTTCTGGCTTTCAGGACACCAGTTCTGCAGAAAAGAAGAGCTCTGTAAAGAATCCCTGGCAGGAATACAATTATCTCTTGAAGGAGAATCCATCTGAGTATGCCAGTCTTATGGAAACGCTTTACACTCTGAAGGTAGCTCTGGTGCCTCTATCACAGCATGCTCTTGGGCCCACATTTGGTAGATGAGACCTGGATTCCCCCTCCAGCCTAATGACTTTTCATCCTGGACTGCAGCCTTTCCATGGGCTGCATTCCAAGTCTTCCACAGAGACACTGATCCATGGAGAGATGAAGTGTCCAAACCCAGATCAGGCTGTGTTTTGTGAACATGCCCTTATCAGCTCAGGTGACAGAGATTTTATCACAGTGAGCATTGGGAAGGTTGTGTTGGAGCCATCTCAAATTCTGGAGCCCACACACCACCTTCCTGAGGCTTTCTCTGCCACTTACACCCTGCTGCCATGTCCAGTCTGAAACAATTCTGCAGGATCGTTCATGCACGGATCTGTGAACAGGGTAGAATGACTCCAGTTATCTTCTCATGGATCTAAGTTATGTTTACCATCGTTGGTCACGTGAAGTAATGAATTCAAGGTTATGAGTCTTTTATTTCCTATAAATGTTTTGATTTCTTTTGCACTTGATTTACTTGCAACTTCTGCAGTTCTGCCTTCAGTGTTACATTTTGGGTAAACCTTGGCCGAACAGTCCAGTCCCACAGTTCGTGTAGAACTTGCTGGATGCTGATTCTTCATCTTACAGTTCAGGGAACAGTGGCACTTTCTGTCTTGAATAACTACTTGGAATAGGTCATTCCAAGGGAAACAGGCTGTGCCATCTCAGAGGGGAGCTCTGCTGCATTAGCATGGCCTCATAAAACCTCTGTAAGAATGTTAACACAGCTCCTCTGTGGTCACTTTAACGACTTCTGTGTGTAAATGTTCTTGTGTCCCTGTGTGTCAGGAGAAAGGTACCAGTAACCACAACCTGCTGTCATCGTCACGAGCCGCCCTGAGCCGCCTCAACCAGCTGGCACATCACCTGGCCTTCGACTCCGTGTTCCTCCGGATCAAACAGCAGCTGCTGCTGGTGCCCAAGATGGAGGTGAGCAAGGGGGGCCTGAGCAGAGCTGAACAGCAGGATTTACCTGAGGGATCCCTTGGGTCAGTGTTGCTTTCCTTTCTCCTGTTCAGAACAGTTCCCTCTGGTGTCACATTTCTCCCATGAGCTGCAGGCAGTGGAACAGTTTCCCTCCCCTCACCCACAGCCTTTGCAGCCCACAGATGTTTGCAGGCTCTGGTGTTTGTTTGAGGTGTGTGTTTCCCACAGGGAGCTGGATGGGAAGGGTGGGTGTTTTGAGCCTGAGGGACGACACAGGAAACAGTTTTCTCACCACCTGTGTTCTTCTTTCTAGAATTCCTTGGGCAGTCACAGTTCATGTTGCTGGGTGACCCCTTCCTAAAATACTGGCAGGATTCATGCTCCAGGAAATCATTGATTCATCCTTCGTTTTCTGCCTTACAGGGCTGGAGTTCTGGTGGCATTGGTGAGACTCTGACAGAGGACCTGCCAAACTTCAGCCTGACCCCTCTGGAATATATCAGCAATGTAAGAGAACTCAACTGACTTTCTGCTCTAGAAAACAAATTGCCAGGAATGCTCCAGAGAGTAAAGATTTGCTTGGACTTGCAGTTCTCTGTGTAGGTCTTTCTTACCATGAGTGATTCAGTGACTGCTTGTCTGACCTTGTGAAAAACTATTTCTTGTACCAAGTGTAATGATGCGCAGGAGCCAATTTGTAGGTGAGTGAGTGGCTGTCAGGCTCAGCTCTCTGCTTTCAGGTGTGCCTCACTGCAGGTGACTGTTTTTCTCTAGTAAAGGACTTGCCTTACATTTGTTCAATGACTCAGCTCTTGGTGCTTTTATTCTAGATTGGGCAATACATTATGTCTCTTCCTCTGCACCTTGAGCCATTTGTCACTCAAGAGGATTCTGCTTTGGAACTGGCATTACATGCTGGAAAACTGCCGTATCCCCCGGAGCAAGGTAAGGTGATACCAAAGGCTTGGAGTATCTGGGGAAAGCTTTCCCATACTGACATTACACAGGTGTGATGTGTGTTTTGTAAACTGCTCCTGGAAGAGGATCCTGCCAAATGTGCCAGGCAGTGCCCTGATCCCAGCTGATCATCCGCGTGCCCTTTGGAAATGACGTACCTGGAGAGTAATCAAGGGAGGAGAAGTGTTTTGGGTCTCGAGCTCACTGTCAATGCTGTACAGTACAGGGAGGTTACAGAACTGCTTTGATTACTCCAAAATCAGCTGATAAACTCTGAGTACCTCGATGTCCTGTGGAAAGAACAGTTAAGGTGTTACTCACCAGCTGTGATTCCGTTTTGTACGAAGGCAGCGAAGGGGGAGGGTGTGTGCTGGCACTAACAGGAGTTGTCTGTGCAGGAGACGAGCTGCCCGAGCTGGATAACATGGCTGATTACTGGCTGGGCTCCATCGCCAGAGCCACCATGCAGACGTACTGCGAGGTCATCCTGCAGATCCCGCAGCTCACACCACACTCCACCAAGCAGCTGGGCACGGACATCGGTGAGCACGGCCTCGACCCCGCCGGGGCCACACACGGGCTGCTCTGGCACCACGCTGGGCTGGAGGGCACTGCCCCAAGGGTTTCTCCTCTAACCATGAGCACGTTGATCCCCGGCATGGGGAGGGGTCACAGCTTCTCTCTTGCAGTGTTGTTTGTCACATCTCTCTCCAAGGGAAGGGGGGTTTTCTGGTGGGTACTCCTGCTGCTTCCCTGCTTTGTCTGACTGTGGAAGTCCAAGTCCTCGCAGGCCAGCCTTGGCAAGAAAGATCTGTATAGGTTTTTTTGCAGTGTGGCCCTGGTCTTCCCCTTCTCAGAGTACCATGTTCTGCCAGTATGTGCCAGAAGGGGGTACACAGCACGTGCCAAGTCTGTTGAGGGTGCTCAGCTGGATTGCAGAGGAGACAGCTGATTGATTTCTTCCATCCACTTGATAGCTGAAGTAGGGAAGATCAGCTAAAGGCCTTGTAAAAGTAATTGTGGAGCACTTCAGCAGCATCCTTTTTTACAAACCCTATAGGATCAGCTCTCCTGCCATGGCTGGCACTGCCCTGCTGCTCTGAGGGTGCTGCAGGCTAAAGTTACTTTGAACCTTGAGAGGTTTTCAGCAGCAAAATGGGAGAGAGTTGGCACAGGCTCATCTCTGCTGCCTTCTGTGCCACACAGAGTGACTGAGGGAGGGCTGGCAGAGGGTGCTGCGAAGACATTTCTGCAGGATGTGGAGAAGATGGGCTTTTCTTATCCAAAGCTGCTGAAAGGGCCACCAAGGAACCACTACAGCTATTGTAAATGCCAGTTAGTCTTTTCTCGCTGTAAATCATGGGTGCTGACTTCCCCCTGGCCAAGCCCAAAAATGGGGATACAGCCAGTATCTGCTCCTCAGCTCTCCAGAAGGTGTGCTTGGACATCAGTGAACTCAGCCTGAATCTCTTTTTTTTTTTTTTTCTGGCACTGCTTCAAAACAAGCCAGTGGATGAGAGGCTGGCTGCTCAGCATTCTCCCTGCCATCCTCAGTTCCCTAACTACCTGTAAATCAGTGAGCTGGAACTCCCTGCTGCCTCCACAGACACTCACCTCAGCAGAGCTGCCCAGCTTCAGTGCCAGCTCTTTACCTTTGGTAGTGGGACTCTGATCCTCTTCCCATGCCCAGGTGACTGACCACCCCGAGGGTGTTGTGTGCAGGTACTGAAACACAGCAGAACGTGTCTCAGTGCCCTGCACAGAACGGACAGTGTCTGAACTGGTGCACAGACAGCCAGAAACACACCCAGGCAGTGTCCTTAGACTGCAGCCAGTGCTGCTGCTGCCTGCGGGTGTGAGCTCTCGGTGACAGGATTCCCAGTGTCATGGAGAACAAGGATATATTTCATTTCACAGTGTGTGTTACCTGTTAAATACACATTTTTCCTTAACCTTGCAGATTACCTCATAAACGTGATGGATGCCCTGGGGCTGCAGCCCTCGAGGACGCTGCAGCACATCGTGACCCTGCTGAAGGCCAGGCCCGAGGAGTTCCGCCAGGCTGCCAAGAGCCTGCCCCGCCGCCTGGCCAGCACCATTGCTGCCATCAGGGGCCTGGAGGGGTAGCTGTGCCCTCCCTCCTGCCTGCCCCTGCTCGAGGGCTCACCTCTTCAGGTTGGTTTTCATTTCTGAAAGGACAGTGAAAATACCTCTGGAGACCAGAGGAATTTATTTGAGACAACTTTTAATAAATGTCTTTCTCTAGGAAAAGCTTGTTCCATTTTTCCATCTTTAGAAATAAGGAAGGATGTCCTACAGCCAAATTTACCAAAAACTCTCTGGATGACTCTGAGTAGGCTGAGCAGTGCTGGAGGTGTTCTGCCATATGCTGGAGAGTTCATGCTTCGTGGTAGCTTTTTCAGAGAATTTAAGCTATTATATCTGAAACGATGGGGTAGGTGCAGCACAGAGAGGCTGCCTGGGAGCTCCTCTGCCTGCAGGCAATGGCCATTGCTCAGACCTGTTGTTACAAAGCCAAGAAGAGTCTTTTCAGTTGGTAGACGAGGCTTGATCAAACTTGACCCTGAGAATAAAACCAGCTTTGGAGGTTGTTCTTGGTGCAAGAATTCTACTGAAAGGCATGAAGTTTGTAAGGAATTTAAGGAAAGCGGTGCTTTCTTGTAGCATTTATTAACATTTCTTATATAGATGTGTAGAAAACATCTCATCTAGCCTCAGTGTGCTCTCTTAGGAGACAAATGAATACAGAGAGGTCCCAAAATTGGAATGCCTGCACTGTTGCTGCAGCAGGAAACCCCTTTGCTGAGCTGGGCTCAGCTCTGCCGTGGGTCCAACCGGGAGAGCCCGGCTGGGACAGAGCTGGAGCTGAGCACCTGAGCCACTGCCCACTTTTATGAGTTGTCAGACGCCTCCATAAACCAGCAGTGACTGGAACAGTGAGCTGCCCTGTCCTGCAGAGAACATTCTGTTCCATTTACCCTTGATTTGAGGAGGGTGAATCTCTCCCACCCTTCCCCTGCCCCATCAATGCCAGGGAGAGTTTATGGGGCTGTTCCTTGCCTGCTGCTGTTGCCTCTCATGGGGCAGGTGGCCCAGAGCAGGCACCTGGCTGGGGATGAAGGTGTGAGGAGCTGAAGGAGCAGCCTGGGACCTGCTGCCCATCCCAGGATCCTGTTGTCTGTTGGTGAGAATGTGGGAGGAGATGCCCAGGTTCTTGCTCTCAGCATTCTCCATGTTTTAAGCAAAGTGCTCTGTTGAGTTTTTTGGAGGGAGCGCTGGTTTTTGTCAAGGATGACACTGTGTACACTGAGCACTGAATCAGGATCAGGAAGAGGGGTTGTTGGGTCCTTGTTTCCCACTCGACTGTGACATGAGATCTAGTACCATCACGTTACAAGAGCTCTCCTTTGGCAAGGGAGGCTGTGCTGCAGGTCTGTGGTGGACAGGGAAACATCCCTTTAGGGAGACAGAAGGCTGGGTTCCTCTGTCTTTACAAGTGTCCTCACTGCCTCTTGTCTGCCCTGTCAGCACTGGGGTTGGTTTAGGTACTCACTGAGCTCACGCTGTACCTGGCTCAGGTGGTTCATGCAGAGCAGTGTGTCTGGGGGCTGTTGGTCCTTCTCCCTGTAAGTGAGAACCAGCTGAGGAAGAAAGGGCTGGGGCAGTGTTTGGGTGTGTTAGGGAGGTGCTCCCTGAAACTGGATTCAGTGAATTTTAACACAGGATTCCCCCATGTGGGGCAGCATCAGCCATTCTGGTGGCACCTCAGCTGTCAGATCGTCCCCCAGTTCCTCTGTCGTGGTGGTGGTGGCCATTAGCAACTGGACCCACCACTTCCACTGCTGCCAGGGGAAACTGGAGGGACCCTGGGCCCACTGTACCTGGCAGCTCTGCCCCAGAGCACCCCGTGCTCGGGGAGCTTCCCATGCAGAGGGATCAGGGACCCCCCTGGCCGTGGCCACCCCGCGCTGGGCGCCGTGCCCAGAACATCGTGTGCCCGGGCGCGTGATTTAACCACACGATCGTGTTTCCTCTTGAACTTTTGCAAAAGTACTTCAGTAAGGCAGGTCTTGGTGGGTCATGATGGGCTCCTGGGAAAGCCAGAGGCTGGGACTGGCCAGGGGCTGGGTGAGCTTGCTACCCCACTCAGCCCAGCCCCATGGGGACCACCAAAGCTCCCAGTGCCCTCACCTTGGGGCAAGCACAGTATGTTCCCCTCCTTGCAAATTGCTACCATGAGCCTCTTGCCAGCACTGGACTGCCCCTGCTGCCAGCAGGGAAGCTAAAGGCAACTTTTAAATTGTTTTATTATTGGAAAGGTGGTACTGTGAAACAGGCTGGCACTTCCTCCCCACCCCTGAATCTTTATGGAGTCTATCCTTGGCACACACTGACAGCTGTTCCCACCTGCACCACGAGTGGTACAAACCCTGGGCAGCAACACAATGAGACACCTGCAGGCTCCAGCAGTGAGGGGATGGTTCAGCTTTCACTCTGTTTCCATTGTAGTTATTTGGGGATGGAAATACTGGGACCTCAGAGGTCAGAAGTAGCTTTGGTCCCATCCCAAGGGTGTGGCACAGCTGCAACAGACACTGTGCCATGTCTCTACATCCAAGAGAGCTGGAGAGGGAGATGGAATGAGGTGGTCCTTAAGGTCCCTTCCAACCCAAACCCTTCTGTGGTTCTGTGATCCAGCAGGCCATGGCCTTGCATTCACCGTCAGGATGTCCTGTCCTCTCCCCTCCACCACTGCCACCACCCCACTCTGCTCACTGGGAACTGCTTCCCACCCACCTGGTAGTGAGAAGTGGTGAATGATTTTGCAGCAATACTGATGTACACAAGCTCTACACACTCAGCCAGAGCCTGACTCTGTGAGGTTTATTGCAGGGTTTATTAGGCAGAGCTTCCTCCCAGTGATCAGTCAAGGGGGAGGACAGCTGGGGCTTTTTAGTTCCCTCCTAACTTCGACAGAGTAGGTGGTTGCTCAGGGAGTGACACCCAGCGTGGTGATGGCAGCAGGAGGTGACAGGACACTCTGCTCACTCGGTCTCCGCGTCGCTGTCGGGACTGAGGACGTCGAGGGGCTGCACACGCAGTGAGTCGTAGTTGGGCGGGGGGGTGCCGGGTTCGGGGGACAGAGCTTCGCCCCTGGGCAGGGCACCCGTGGGTTCATGCTGGTAGCCCAGGTTGGTGTGAGCCTCCACCAGCTCCGACACTGTGGGAGGCGCGTCTGGGTACCGCGCCCGCGCCCGCTTCTGCTTCAGGCCTTTGCAC
This sequence comes from Corapipo altera, assembly GCF_003945725.1. Taxonomy (NCBI): domain Eukaryota; kingdom Metazoa; phylum Chordata; class Aves; order Passeriformes; family Pipridae; genus Corapipo; species Corapipo altera. Next base: position 251,501 of record NW_020885023.1, read on the forward strand.
CAGCTGATCACGTTGATGATGGTGATCCACAGCGAGTCAATGATGATCTCCCCGAACTCAATGAGGCACAGCACTGAGCCACCCATCCAGAACCCAAACTGGCCTCCAAGGCTTGAGAGTAGCCAAACAATCTGTGGGAGAAGAGTGGAGTGAGCCAAGGTGGTGGAGCCCCATCCCCGATCTGCCCCCCTGTGCTGGTGCCAAGATGGGTGATGTCTCTGCACCTGGGACCTGCCCACCACATCCCCTGCTTGCAGGTGCTGCCCTGTTGGGTTGTACTCCCCAGTGCTGGGGACTGGGATGGGAGGTGGAGGGGAGGATGAACTGAGGGCTGTGAGCCGACTGGCGGAGGCAACTTTGTCCGCTTCATTACAGCAAACATGTGAGACAGCAGCCCCAAGGGCTGTGACAGACTGGCTGCTGAGGGGCATCTCTGGCCAGGGCTGATCAGCCCCAGGGAGCTGAGCCCAGCCTGTGTGTCCTGGCTGACTGGCTTCTGTGTCTGCTCTGACAGAAGGACTGGGACAGGCACTCACCGTTGTGGCAGCTGACTCCGAGATGGTGCGGTAGTTGTATTCCTGGAAGTAAATGTTCAGCTTGATAATCCCATTCCTGTGAGGAACAAAAGCCAGCTCAGAGAGGAACTGGGCTGTGGAGGACCCATACCTCTGCTCCAGCCTGACCATGGGACGGACAGACACCGAGACATAAGTACGAAGGGATAAATGTTATGACATAGGAGCTGCCTTTAATGCTGATTTTACTTAACACATTTGAGTTTTCCTGGCCTGGTTTGCAGCTCTGAAGAGCAGAGGATGTGCACGAAGTGCCTTTTGGATCTGCTCTCTGCATCTCCCAGGTGAACATGTGCCAAACCTTGTCCTCCCTCTGCTCTCACACACGCGTGCGCTGGCCCAGAGCCAAGGCTCGTGTCAGTCTGATGTTAACAGGCTCAGCAGAGAAGATAAAGTGCTTGTTCCTTTCACTCACCTGTCCAGAGTCACATTTGTTGACATATCCCTTTCATAAGACAGAATATGGAAAATCCAGTCCTAGAAAAACAAAATCTGTTCAGAATGAGCAGAAGCATCCTGTGCTCCTGAAGAGCACGGAGTCCCGCGGGTGCTGCATCCTGTCCCACGCAACCCCAGCCCTGTAAGCAGCTGAGGGGGGTGCTGTGGACCTCAGTGGGTGGGCTCTGCCACAGCAGGGAGGTGGAGGCTCCTGCCCTGTGAGAAGGCCCCCCTGCACCACACAGGCACATGGTGTGGAAGGTGGGTGCTCAGTCTTGGGCTGTCACAGGCACTTAGAGCAGAACCCCAGGGTGGAGGAGCTGCTGTGGGGAGCTCCCTCCTCCCACCTTGTACCTTGGTTTCTGCTGCTGGTTTGTGTGTGGAAAACGTGGAATTTAGCAAAGAGGTGCTGGGACCTGGATAGCAGCCTTGACAATAGTGAGTGTCCATGTGGCTGGGAACAGGTAACCATTAATGTCTCTTCCAAACCAAGGAATCAGGTTTACCTCAGAGGCTTCTGATGGCCAGTCTGCCATGGAGATGGTCATCTTGTACTGTGTGTCACTGCAGGGAGGAGGGAGAGCATTAGTACAGAGGTTTCCCCTTCCCTGAAGTCCCTGGAACTTCAGTTCTCACAGAACAAACCAGCCCTGCGGAGTTTGCTGCTGTTTTAGGAAGGTCAGGACTGATGGGAGCTGAAATGCTCCACCTTCACAGAGGTCAGATCAGGTGCAGGTACTCACTTGCATGTTTCCTTACAGGAGTCGATGCAGATCTGTCGTTGTTTTATGCTGGATCTCAGTGAGGAATAGCAATATGCTGTTTAGTGAAAACAAAATTGAAATATCTGTTTAGATAAGGATCTGCTTACTGCCTTATATCAATTTCATTTATCAAAATAAATGTTAGGTGTGACCCTGCTGCACAAATTTGCTTTCTTCCCCTCCAACCTTCCTTTCCTTGAGAAACCTGGGCAAATCCCTCAGACAATTTAATAATAGATTAAAAATAAACTGTAACTCTCTGCAGACAGTTCCTGTGGATGTGGCTTGCCAGGGGTCAGTATTTTTGGCAGAGCCCAGCTGCTGCCAGCACGGAGCTGTGCCACCCCAGGGCAGCACTGGAGCCGCCCCTTCCCCTGCCAGGGTCAGTTTGTTTCGGGACCCAAACTCTTCGGTCACAGAGGCTGGCAGTGTTACCCTGTGTTCTTCCTCCCCAGTGCCCAGGGGCTCCCTCAGCCCTCAGCCAGGACCAAGATTTGGCCCCTTCTGCCCAGCACTGGCCCAAGCAGCCACACAGACACGTGTCTCAGGGAAAAGCCATCGAGTGGCTGCGGTGACAACGGCAGCAGGTCCCGCGGGCAGCGCTGGGTGAGCTCTTACCCCAGCCTGGGTTATCCTCGTTGTTGCAGTAATTCACCCCTTTGGGTAAAGGGAACATATAGTGGCCACATCCACAGATCTCAACCATGTGGTTTTGGAAACAGGAGCGCAGGCAAGCCTGGAGAGGGAAGAGGGATGCTTAGGCATCGGCTGAGCCATGAGCTCAGTGAGGCATGAAGTTAATCACCCAAGGCTGGAGTGGGATTCTGGATGAGGCAGCACAAAGCAATAGCAAAGTCTATGAGAAGATAATTAAATTTAACAGCTGCAGGTAGGACGAGCAGAGAATTTCTGTGCGATAGGAAAGGTCTAGAGAGTTCAGAGCAGTCAGGGAGTGATGGAAGAGCCCAGTTTTGCAGGAAGGGCTCTGCAGTGACGTTACGTGGACACAGAACTCCGACAGCATGAGCACTTCTAGGGAATAATGCAGTCCTTCCGAGTGTTTGCTTAAACCTTACACAAGCATCTTCAAAAGTTGGGTAAGGTGATCCAGTTGTTATATTAAATAAAGGCAGAAATATAAAACCACTGCCAGCCCAAAGCCCTCCCAATCTCGAGTTGCATTTGTGAATCACCCCAAAGGGTTTGAGCGTTTCCCTTATTGCCGGATTGCACTCTCCAGAGCTGCTTCTCCCTCTGGTACAGCCTGTTACAAATTAACCCGTGCTTAGTGCTTGCACTCTAATTTTCTACAGTTTCAAGGTTTACAAACACTCAGCTTTCTCATCCCAATTACCCTGCATGCTAGCCAAAGATTTAACTGCTTTCATGATTTTTCCTGAACACCTTTGTTTGATTTAAAAAAAAGGTGTTTTACCTGTATGGAGTAGGAGGTGTTGTATTGGCTGTAGAGGTTTTTGACGGGCACATCAGAGCCATTCATGGTGCAGTCACTGTAGGGATAGCCCATCCGCTCCAGCTCATCCTGGAAGGAAACCCAAACAGCAAACTTTGGTTATTGCTCCTTCCCAGGGCCCTGTGACTGTTTTCCAGAGACTGTAATTCCCTGCTGGCTCTGGCAAAAATAAAAGAGTCAGCAGCATCAGAGCTAAAGGGGCTGCAGCCTCTACCCCAGGCAGATCCAGGTAGGTGTTCAGGGATTAGCAAAGCACCTTCTGACATGACAGAGGAAGAGGCAACAATGACCTGAACCCAATATTCTGGGCTCAATACAGCCCTTTGCCAGGACAGTTACATAAAAGTCTCCATGAACTGCTCCAGCCCCCGGCTGGCGTGTACCTTGATTCCTTTGGTTTGAGCCAGTTCAGCCAAGACTTAAAGCAAACTTGGTTTTGGTCCCATCAGATAACATTATTCTCAGACAATCTGCTCCCCAGGAATGCCACACATACCACCAGCACTCCAATGGATGTTTCCGTCCCAGCCATGGCGTAGATGCCCTGATCCTTGAGGAAGGGAAAGCTCTTCTGTTGATGCAGCATGAGCCTGGCCCCAGCAGCAGAGGACAGGTAGGGGATGTAGTCCTGCTGACTGATGTCCAGAATCAGCTTCAACCCTGGGACACCAGACAAAGCACTTAGAACAGGAATTGTATCGGAAGGCAAGGCTTTAGGGGGGAAAAAGTCTATTTTGTCCTCCCTGTTCCTTGGGGAAAGGTTGGGGTCTGGCTGCCATGGCAGCCTGACCTGTGCAGGAACACTTCTGATGGAGAATGCCCAGAATAGGAATAGCTGGGAATAGTCAGGTGTTGCCTCACATATTTCAACTATCCAGATGTTGCACTTCTGCTACGTGTAACCTTTGTGGTCACTTTGTTTCTGTGTGGCACATTTCCCTTTTGGGAATTATCCCCTTCTGGAAAGCCCCTACTCCCTGTTGCAGTGCTCCAGTGACACAGGAATGATAAATCTGTCCTGAGTGACAGAAATGGGTACCGAGAGACAGACAAACATCCCCCATTTCTGCCTCTCCAGCCCCCTCCTCTGCTGCAGAGCACCCCCTTACCAAACTCGGCTCCAGGGTTGGAAGAATTCAAAGCCTCTTCATCCATGCCCCAGTTAAAGATGTAGCAGTTACCATGGTCTGGGTGGTAGATTTGGGTGAAATTCCTGTAAGAATCATACACATAAAACTGTGACCCTTGGGAAGACTAAAGGGGTGTGAGATAATGCAGCTGGTGGGCCCAGTGCCTGGCAGCTGTGCTGGGGTTCATCCCCCACTGCCTCGCTTGCTGAACACCTGCACAGGAATTCCAGCTGATATCATGTCAATCAATCTGCTGTTGAAAAAAAGGCAAAGCAGGGTACATGTGTGTGCTGGGACACAGCCCTGGGGACAGCACTCCACTGGGACGAGGAGGAATGGTCACACAGGTGAGGGATGTAATTGCTCAGCCTGAGCTGTAGTACCAGGTTTGGGCTGATGTTACAGCTCGTGCTTTGATAACAATTCTCTGTTGCCCTTGCTGCAGAAGGAGCACTGCAGAAGGGCCAGGGCTCCCCACAGCCTGTGGTGCTGCTCTGTGCTCCCCTTTCTTAACACTGGAAATAGGAATTTGGAGTTCATAGAAACAAAGACGTCTAAAATGAATTGTGTAAAAAGGGAGAGGGTCTGTAACTGGGGGCTGTGCTGTCATGACGGATATGCTGACTCAGCACCTGGTTATCACTCAGTACCCTGGGAAGCCCCAGGTGCTGTTAGCCTTGATATGTCATGAGCGAAACAGCCCACCTACAGCTCTAACTCAAGCCAGCACTGTCTCAAAGTAACCCATTTCAGTCAGGATCACTCTGGGAAGTGTTTTTAGAGCTGAGGATCAGCACCAATCCTGTTATTAATTGATCTATACCTTAAAAAGACTTCCCCCTCCCCTTGCTGTTCCACTGGAGGTCTGTTCATTCCTGCTGGGATGGAAAGGGGCAGGGAACTCAGTGTGCACCTACTTGTAGTTGCAGGGTTCAGCCCCATAGAGACACGCCAGGATCATGTCCTCTGCCTGGTAGCCCATCCTGATCCTCTCGTGCAGCGGGACCTTGGAGAGGATGGAGGTGGACTGCAGGATGTACCACTCGGTCACCGCCTGCGCCGCGCTGGTGAAGTTCCGGTACGTGCAGTTGTTGGAGCCCTGATGGCTGCACTGGGGACACAGGGCAGGCAGGTCTGAGCCCCTGTTGGGATGGCAGGGGGGACTCATGGCATGACCCTCCTCCCCACATGCTCGACTGGATGCCAGCCCTGCCTGCAGCTCCCAGGAATTGCGAGGTGCAGCCACGCAGAGCCACGAGCCAGTTGTGACACTTCCCAGCTGCCACACTTGGTGTGCTCACAGGGTCCCTCCCCAGGGATGTTTCACAGCTGGGCAGGCTATTCAGTCAGTCCCAGGGTGACCTTCACAAGCTAGCAGAAAACATCACTTTTGGGCCAATCCTTTAAGGCTGGAGTTCCCCAGCTTCCAAGGTCTGCTCAGACAGGGTCCTTGGAGCCTCCGTGGGAGGAGGGGTGAGGGGTTGTGAGACCATCGTGTGCCTCTGAGCTGTGGATCACAGCAGGAAAGGGGCAGGGGCAGCAGCCACAGCCTCTCCCTGGCATTTTGGGTGCCTGACACAAGGAAGAGGTGAACGTGTCCATTGCCTGGGAGCCTGCGTGGAGCACCCCTGCCCTGGTTCCACCCTTGGCTCAGCCCGCAGCAGGGAGTGAGTCTGGGCACAGGCAGCCCCAGCCCTGGCACAGTCAGATCAGAGACCCGAGGCAGAGCAGCTGTGGGCAGCTGACGGGGAGGAGACATGGATCTCCAAGCTGCATCCCTGCCAAGGTGTCCACATGTCCCATCCCTCATCCCTGCCCACTGTCTCTGCACGACCCCTCTCACCAGCTTCACTGCCAGCTTGTACTTCTTTTCTTCTGTCGTTGTGTTGACTGGGGCAGGTGGAGCAGTGGTTTGGTTCCACGCAGTGGATTCACTGTACATGGTGGTTTCGTTGCCCTCAGAGCTCCAGTTGTCCCCAGCAGTTTCACCGCTCGCAGCAGTCTTGTTGTCCCCAGAAGTCTGGTTGGTCTCAAAGATGTCCAGGATGACAGGATTGTCTTTGTCGTGCTCGTCGATGAGGACCAGGGGGATCTGGTTCCAGAGCTGCAGGTCGAGTGGTGGGGACACACTGTCACTGACGTTCCCTGGCTGCAGGATCCTCTCCAGCGCTGCCTCGATGAGCCTGTCCAGCTCCTTCAGCAGGGGCTTCACCTCTGAGTACCTGAGGGACAAGGAGCTGTGACCAGGCAGTGTCACGGCACTGGGGACATGTGGCAGCTCGCCTGGCTTGGACCTTCCCGGGGACCTCGGATTGCTGCCTAAAATTTACTGGAGGGCAATGGGAGCTTCCATGCGGAGCACAGCCAGCTTGGCATCCCAGAAACCCACAGCCAGCCAGAAAGGCAGCAAGAGGGTAAAAATACGGAGTGTTGCAGAGGTGAACCTGCCAGCATAGGGTTGAATTGATTTTAGTTCAGTAATTCACTACAGTTTACACAAGCAGAGAAAAAACTACCCTAAAGCAATTCCTGTGTTGGCTGAGGGCATCTTGTCTTGGGCTGCACGGTTGCATGGATATGAATGTAAAGCAACTCTAAATTTAAAGCAACACTAACAAAAATCAGTGACTTCTTTGAAATCACAACTGAGTTCTCTGCAGCTCCTGGCAGACATGGCTGTGTAACCAGCTCTTAATGACTGGAGTGTGAGCAATAAAGAGAACATTCACAATGAGGAAAGGGAAGAAAAAGAATTGTGGGGAAAGATTGAAAGATTGATTTTGGCTGTGACAGGTGAGCTAAACTTGTTTTTTTTTAATGAGATGAGGAAAGTTTGCAGGGAGAAAAAACCTTCATTAGATTGGTTGGTATGGTACAGAAATTTTGCTAGGAAGAAATTTTCAGCTGTGAGGGTGGGGAGGCCCTGGCACAGGTTGCCCAAAAAACTGTGGCCACCCCATCCCTGGAAGTGTCCAAGGCCAGGTTGGACGGGGCTTGGAGCAACCTGGGCTAGTGGAAGGTGATCCTGCCTGTGGCAGGGAATGGAATGAGAAGAGCTTTGAGGTCCCTTCCCACCCAAACCATTCTGGGATTCTATGAAATCCAGGAAAACACAGGCAGATAAACCCTCCTCTGGCCCTGAGCCATTGGCCCTTGTATTGTTCTTCTTTATTTGGTTTTTAGTGCCACTTGGTGAGTCAATTGATGCTCCTAAGGTGACACTTGAGACAAGACCAGGCCTGCAGTACCTCACCCTGGCAGTGTATCTGAGGGGTTAGAGCACAGATGGGTAAACTGGGTGAATCAAAGCTTACTTGAAAGGGTTGGCATTGCAGACAGTGACTGCAGGGAACTTCATGGTCTTAAAGCCGATGGAGAGAGATGAGGTGACATTGTAGGACAAGTAGGTGTTGATGAGGATCCCCCACTGCCAGAACACCAGGGATGCAAAGAGCAACGTTAGGAAGAACCAGATTAATTTCTTCTTTGGCCCCTCCTTGATGATGCGCTTGGGGCCGTGGGTGTTGGTGTTGTCGCAGTACCAGACCAGCAGCTCCTTGTAGGTGTAGCCGGGGCCCTTCTGCAGGCGGTGCAGGGCCCGCACCAGGTACTTCTTCAGGTTCATGCTGCTGCCTACCAACAGAAGAAAAGACATCAAATCAGCTCTGTGGAGGAGCAGGGCTGTGCCACACCAGGTGCACCTGCACTGCCAGTGCAGCAGAAGTGGGATGGTCACTGTGGTGGCACAGCCCTGGTTTATAACCCAGGAGAATCTCAGTGTGGACGTTCTGCAGGGTCACACCTTGGCAGTGACACATGCCCCAGCCTCCTGGGAGGGCACAGAGGAGCTTTGGCATTGGTAGCTCCAAAGGTGGCAAATGCTGGTGTCCCTGCTGGCCCCACCAGAGCTGAGTGACCTGAACCTGCAGGACATATCTGTGCCTGGTGACTCTGAGTGTGGCCACAGGCCCCGTGGTGTTGCAATGCCCCACCAGATGCTGCTCAGTGAGTGGAAATGCTGTGTGCACACTGAGACAGCTGGAACACTATCCCCAGCCTCATCCAACACTAGGTGGACCAAGCAGTACATGCAGGAGCTGGCTCGGGTAGAGCTCGGCCTCACAGCATTCGGGGTTCAACCTCACAAGGGGCTTAAGACAATTTTTCTTAAAGGTAAGAAGTATTAGAGTGCACCCAGCACTTGGAGGGGCAGCAGAAGAGGAGCTGGAAGCAGCAGCACCTTTCCCAGGACCAGCAATGCTGTCCAGGGCTGCTGCCTACCAGAGGAAGGACAGTGGATTGTTTTTTTCCACCAAATTCCTTTGTCTGTCAGATACTATCAGTATGACCCGACCCCCCCCCCCCCCAGGTGAGGGATGCTGCATACTTGACATTCATTTTGTGAGTAAATAGAACATTTTGTGCTATTTTAAGGTGAGAATCTGTGTTACTAAATCTTAACATCCTGAGGCAGTATTTCAAAATGAACCTGAGACGGCCACTCAGAATGTTTTTCAGATTTAAGCTGCAAGAGAGCAGAGTTAAAGATTAATGCCGGGAATAGCCCCCATCCCAGAAGGAAGAGAGCTGGAATAACGCAGTGATAGTTCACTAGGGAGCAGCACTCGGCAGGGCATGGACGAGAGTGACACGGGGTTACTTGCAGGTGAACAAAGATACAGAAGGCAGTGAGGGGTGCACAAAGGGCCTGGGGAGTGGAAGCAGCTGGGCCCTTTGTACTTTTCAAAAAAAAAAAGGTAATACTAATTCCTTGGTCTATTGGCCAGATCTGTACAATCCCTGAGTAGCACATGCAGAGTTTGGTAGCAGTATAAAATCCAATAGATTTTTGAAGTCTCACTCCATGGTCCAAACATAGATGATGGTTTCACTGCATCCCTATTACCTGTGACATTAGATGTAGGTGACACCTTAATGGGAGAGGACTTCTGAAAGAACAAACCCCAGCTGCTTCCTCTCAGATCTGAGGGCAGGCTCTACTCCCATAGGAAAGAATTTTGTTCTCCAAGCAACATCTGTCCTGGGAGCTGGACCCACCATCACCAGCTCATCCTCTGTGACCTTGTGCCACAGAGGTTCCCTCTGCCATTGCTTGAGGAGGATTTGCTCATGAAAGGAGCTGATATTACACCAGACCCTGGCTGGGTTTTGGGCAGGGATATAAGGAGAATGGGAACCACAACCTCAGCCTCTGCTGAATTCCCAGTGGCTGCTGTGCCTGAGCCCCTGCAGTGTGAGCTCAGCCCTTCCTCAGCTGTACAGAACAGAATTGTCAGAGCTCATTTAAATGTAGGGGGCCTAGGGAGGCAGATAAGGAAATATTTTCCAGCTTTGAAGAAATCCAATAGAAGATTTTGATTAGACTGAAATTACAACTCCCCCTGCCCTGTGTGGGGCAGGATCCACCCGGCTGGTCCCAGCTGGCCACGTGCCCTTGGCTGTCCCTGTTGTCACCAGCTACTGGCCTGGTCAGAGCATGGGTTCCTGCCATGGGGTACCCCCACTTGTGTACAGGTCTCTCTGGGTTACTCACCAACCTGCCATTGCTGGGAGAAGTTGTTATTTCTTCTCATATTGGATAAAAGAAATGGTACAAAGCAAAGCTGCACTTGGCTGTACCTGGATTAGTTTTGTTCAGTGTAATTTCTCACTTTAACGGTTTTCTTCTTACCTTTATTTCCAGAGTGTTTCCAAACAGAGTTCTTGTTCCTTTCTCACAGATGGAAGGTCCTCCAGGTGAGCTGCCCAAGCTCCTGTTTGTGGGGGCTCCTTCCCCTGCACAGCACTCAGTGCTCAGGGGCTGGAGATGCCCAAAGGGAGGTTGGTGCCAGATTTGGTGCCAATTTGGAGCGGGTCCCGCTCTGCTCCATCAGTGGGCTGCACCTGAGCAGAGAAGTGACAAATGAGGGACAACAAGACCCACCCTCCATCGGTGCACAGAGAACTGTCACCGTTCCCAAAGCCCCTCCAGAACGTGGGAGCAGAACAGTGGTGGAGCAGGAGCTGAGCAGGGCTGGGGGCTCAGGAGATGCCACCCCCTTGATGGACTCACAGCCCTGAATCCTTCGTAGGTGGCTCAGGGGAATCAGCACATGCTTCCCATCTGCTCCAGGCTGCCCTGATCACACCAGGGGCATCTGAACTGACTGTTGGAAGCTGACCCCAGGGACACGAGACCCCGCAGGGCACAAGGTGCCAGGGGTCCCTCTCCTAGCAGCACCCACGCCCTGTTATGACAGAAGCCATCCTAAGATAAACCTGCTCCTGGTTCCAGTGGGGTTTCTCTGTGCTGTGGCTGTGTCCTCCCTGTCCCCAGCAGCCAAGTCCAGCCCTGCCTCATCCCAGCATCATCCCAGCTGAAACTCCTCCACCTCACTGTGAGATCAGACTCCCACATTACGAAACAATTGTGGTGGCTGTGTTGAATCTCCTCTGGGATTTTCCTGGGGCAATTCCCACTTGAAAGAAATAAAGGCATAAGCAAACCTTCGCACAGTCCTGGAAGTTCCAGGGTGGGACCTGGGCTGCAAAACCACCCCAACACTACCAGCCTGATGCCACTGTGATTGCTCAGCACTTTCTCTACTGGGACACACAGCATCATCCCTCTGATTACCAGCTGTTCACCTGACATCTTCCCCCTGAGCCTGAAGGAAGGCTTTGTTTTCCTCGACAAGACATTCATGCTCTCTAGTGGTATTTTTTCAAATTGGAGAAATTTTTTTCATTACCTCACAAGTTTACAGGTTGCCAGTTTGAAAAGTAGAGCAGTAATATGTCAGCAAGCAGTGAAAGCCCATCCCCAGGTGGAGTCAGATCTCCAGCAGATGCTCTGCCTTGTTGGTGGTATGCAGGGAGAGTGGCCACAGCACAGGGCTGGCTCCAATGCCCACAGCTCCAACCCACGCAGGCGCCTCCACGTCCAACCCCAGCAGGCACGAGTACAGCACTCCAGGAGTATTTACAGTCTGGGAGCTTAGATAGCACTCGTCTGACTCTGTGCCATGTGTTGCACTCTCTGTCCCCTCTTCCCCTGCCTAACCCTGTGTTCCCCTCTGCTCTGGAGACAGGTTGGGAGAACTGAGAGTGTTCAGCCTGGAGAAGAGAAGGCTCCGGAGAAACTTTGGAACCCCTTCCAGCGCCTAAAGGGGCTCCAAGAGCTGGAGAGGGACTTGGGACAAGGGCTTGGAACAACAGGACAAGGGGAAACGGCTTCACACTGACAGAGAGCAGGATTAGATGTGATATTGGGAAGAAACTCCTCCCTGGGAGGGGGGGGAGGCCCTGGCACACATTGCCGAGAGAAGCTGTGGCTGCCCCAGCCCTGGAAGTGTCCAAGGCCAGGTTGGACGGGGCTTGGAGCAACCTGGGCTAGTGGAAGGTGTCCCTGCCCGTGGCAGGGGGTGGAACAAGGTGACCCTTAAAATCTCTTCCAAGCAAAACCATTCTATGATTCTATTGTTCCCATGATGTCCCTCTCTCCGAGGATGATGATAAACTGTGCTTCTCACATGCCAGGACGGTCACATTGCTGAGAGTTACTCTGTTGCTTGGGTGAGGAACAACAGGAATCCTGGATCATAAGCAGAGCAAACCCCCACCCACCCCCAAACAGCTCCGTCCACCAGGATGCCAGGAGCATACTCTACCTCACTGGGAGACACCATCCTGGGGGACATGGCACATTTCCAACACCAAACCAAACACTGAACTATTCCACAAAGTTGTGGTTTGTTCCCATCTCCTTTTATCAAGAAGATTAAAGAAACCCCCTGTGTAAATACAGCTTAAATCTGAGTGACCACCCCTGGCTGCACACCGGGTACATCCCAAATACCTGCCCAGAATGAAAACCTGCCCCACTGCTGCAAAACCAGGCAGAGATCGGGTGACTTCAGGTCCATATCAGTGTAAAAGACACCGTGACCAGCCCCGTCGCGCCAATCCCTTCGGCCCCGAGACGTCGACGAGGGATGCCCGCATCGTCTAGAGATGCCCGCGGGCATCCCTTGGCGGCGCCGCGGGGCCGAAGGGACCGGCCAGCACCGACCCCGCATCCCCTCTCCTGACCCCCCCGCAGTCTCTCCCCGGTCCCCCCGTACCTGCCGCCCGTGCGGCTCCGGCAGAGCTCCCGCTGAGACCGGGACCGGCCACGCCGCCTCCCCTGTCCCGCCCCGTCCCGCCCCGACGGGGCGGCTAAACCCGCCCTCCTGCCGGCTGGAGTCGCTCCCAGGTTAGTCCCGGCTCCTTGAAACCTTGCTTTGATTGTCTCGTAACACATCCCAAGGAATGGCAGCTGATTCTGCTGCTCCTACTCCCGTCATGCCAAGACCACCAGACACAGGCAGTGCCACAAACCTCACAGATTCACAGAATGATTTGCGTTGGAAGGGATTTTAAGGGTCACCTTGTTCCACCCCCTGCCACGGGCAGGGACACCTTCCACTGGCCCAGGTTGCTCCAAGCCCCGTCCAACCTGGCCTTGGACACTTCCAGGGCTGGGGCAGCCACAGCTTCTCTGGGTGACCTGTGCCAGGGCCTCCCTCCCCTCCCAGGGAGGAGTTTCTTCCCAATATCACATCTAATCCTGCTCTCTGTCAGTGTGAAGCCGTTTCCCCTTGTCCTGTTGTTCCAAGCCCTTGTCCCAAGTCCCTCTCCAGCTCTTGGAGCCCCTTTAGGCGCTGGAAGGGGCTCTCAGGTCTGGTGGCCATTGCCCTGCAGCAGGTCACAGTGTGTCTCAGTCTGGTTTGAGATGTCCCTGGTGCCAGGACATCACCTTGCTGCTTTGCCTTCCCTGGTGTCAGCTGTCCCTGTTGTCAGGCTTTTGACACCCGACCTCTGTCTGGTTTTGCAGCAGTGGGGCAGGTTTTCATTCTGGGCAGGTATTTGGGATGTACCCGGTGTGCAGCCAGGGGTGGTCACTCAGATTTAAGCTGTATTTACACAGGGGGTTTCTTTAATCTTCTTGATAAAAGGAGATGGGAACAAACCACAACTTTGTGGAATAGTTCAGTGTTTGGTTTGGTGTTGGAAATGTGCCATGTCCCCCAGGATGGTGTCTCCCAGTGAGGTAGAGTATGCTCCTGGCATCCTGGTGGACGGAGCTGTTTGGGGGTGGGTGGGGGTTTGCTCTGCTTATGATCCAGGATTCCTGTTGTTCCTCACCCAAGCAGCAGACTTAATTAATCCCTCAGGGGGGTTGGAGAGACATACTCCCCCAATTTGTTTTCTGTATTTTCCTACCCCAGGGCCAGCCCACTTTGTGCCATGGGCCTCAGCCCAGCACCCCTGTACAAACACATCTGGAGATAAAACCTTGAGCATCTTGAGAGACAGAACAGTGAACACACAGAACAGTGAACATGTCCAAACCTCCTCGGAACCATAAATCACCACTGAGAGCAGAGCATTGTACAGGGGAGCGATTTCCTCTCGGGAGAAAAGATAATGGCAGGTTCTTGTTCAGTCAGGACTTGGTCAGACTTTCCCAAATGTCCTGTGTTCTGTTATTTGGGAACAAAGGGGATTTTTATTTTTAACTGCCCCAAGTGTACCTTGTGTCATTGTGTCAGGAGGGGAATGTGGGATTGTGTTTGAGCGGTATCTCCAACAAGGGAAGCTGGAACAAACAGGTTTGATGGACCAGGACTTACCCAGTTCCTCTGTCCTGTCACAGTAATTGCCCTCCTATAGCTACTGATTTCCCAAAGAACAATGTCTATTACCAGCTCTGGCTGCTCCAGCACTGGAAATAGTGCAGGTGGCATTTGCTCTGGGGTTTGGAACTTCAGCTGCAGAGCCAGCAAAGCCAAATGACCTTGAGTTTGGCTTGACTTTGCGTTGTCTCTCTCTTGTTTATGAGAAAGTTTATTTCATAAGCAAAAACCTTCTGCTGACAATACAGCTGAAACCCCGTGGGAAGCTCCCCTGCACCCCAGGCATTGTGTTCACAGCAGGGTGTTGTGCTGGTGTGATGCACTGCTGACAGCAGCTAAATACAGCTGGGACATCAGATCCAGGGGGGAAATCAGCCCTGAAACGGGTTCTATCTACCAGATCAAAACCAGCAACTGCTCCTAAATTTGTCTGATGGGAGGAAAATATTTTCTTGGTGGCTGCAATGGGCACAAAGGCAGGAGGATTTTTTCTGGGATGCTGTTAGGTCCGGATGTACTGATGAAACAAAGCAGAGCCCAAGGGCAGCTCTGAATGGAGGAAATCACTCCAAATCCCAGATCAGGGGTGGGAATGAGTTCAGGTCCATGGGAAAAACACAGGACTCATTTACATCTTGTTCTTTGTAAACTTGTGTTGCTTTTGGCCACATTATGCCCTTTAGCATGGTGAGGGCTGAGGGCCCAGAGGGGGTCCCAGCCTGGTGGCCAGAGTTGAAGTTACTCCTCGGTGTGCATGGATTCCATGAGGATTTGGAAAGGCTCTTCAGTCCCCAGGAGCAGAAGTGGCACCGGGGCTTTGCTGCTCCTGAGCTCTGCAGGCAGCCTGTCCCAGGTGGCCTCCCTCCCAGGCAGGGAGCCCTGCCCACGGCTCACGGTCACAATGCCAGTGTGCCCACACCTGCCAATTAGATTGTCACTGAGCAGGAGCTGCGAGATGAACGTGGTAAATATTAGTCACGTCTCAGCCTGGCTTCCTGTCCAACAGCTCTGGGGGGTCCAGGCAGCCCTGCTGCCAGCAGGCACAGGGAGGAGTGTGCCAGGCCCCAACAGTGCCCATCAGTCCCCATTAGTGCTCACCAGAGCCCATCAGTGCCTGGTGATGCCCATCAGTGCCCGGTGATGCCCATCAGTGCCCACCATAGACCATCAGTGCCCACATGAGCCCATCAGTGCCCGGTGGTGCCCATCGCTTGCCATCGGTCCCTGCC
The DNA here is from genome assembly GCF_003945725.1 of Corapipo altera. Taxonomy (NCBI): domain Eukaryota; kingdom Metazoa; phylum Chordata; class Aves; order Passeriformes; family Pipridae; genus Corapipo; species Corapipo altera. Next base: position 266,788 of record NW_020885023.1, read on the forward strand.
GGGGGAGCCGCTCCCACTCCGTGCCCAGGGATCTGGGCATTGCCCGGCCCATGCACTCGGCACGGGCTCACACAGCACAGTGATTGCTGGGTTTACCACGTGCACTTCCAGAAAAGTCACTAAACAAAATCGAGTCACTTAGTTGTGACCAGTAAAATCCTGGTGAATGACAGTGAGCATCTCGCAGCCACCCTGCGCTGGGAGCCGCTGTGTAAAACCTGTTAACTGACCTGTGTTTGCGTTACAAAGATCAGGCAGTAAAACCCAGACTGGTTTTGTTTTACAGGCAGCAGAAGAAGGGAGGGATGGGGCCCAGCTCCTGCTCACCTGGCACAGCTCGGGTGAGCCGGTGGCCACAGAGAGGGGCTCTCCCCGTGCCAGGGGCGGGCACTAGGCTGTGGTGCTGTCACGCTGTGCAGCTCTACCAGTCCAGCTGTGCATCCAGGGTGGGAAGGATGGGGCAAACCCCACTGGGGCCCAGCTCCCTTGGCCCCACTGTGGTGACACTGGGCACTGAGTCCCAGTTCACCCCTGGGTGACACAGGGCAGGCTTTCGATGCGTCACTGCCACAATTTGTCACCAGTGGGGTTTCCACAGACCTGCTCTGTAACTAATTGCTGTGACAGAGAATTAGTTGCACTCATTTGTCTTTTCCACCATAGAAGTTTACTGGAAAAAATACCCTGCCTGTCATGACTCCAGCATCCTGGAATGTGGCAGCTGCAGATGGGGTCCAGCCCACTCAGAATGACCCCAGGATGCCCCAGCACAGGTCAGGGAGTGCCAGTGTGGCGCCAGCAGGACGCAGAACTGTAAAGATGCCCTGGGCCAGTGCTTTATGGTCCTCTCCCATGTTCTGGGGGAAATGTCAACGATTTTGTGACCAATGACATTTTATAACAAGACTGGAGTCGGGGTGATTACCCATGTGTACCCAGGAGAACAGTTTGTACCGTTCAGGATTCGTTATGTAAACTTGGGTGAGAAGGTCTTAAAACCCAGGAGGAAGGTACCAGAGTGAGAGGCGTTGTGACAACAGGGTGATTCACCCCGACTCTGGCCGGCTCCTGTCTCGGCCGTGCTCCAGGTGATCACATCCCGCTGGGACTGTGGTGCACTTGGAATTATAGGTGAACAATTCTAGGGAACGTGGTTTTAATCCCTAGAAACACATTTGGACAAAGTATGTGAGTGGAAGGAGGTAGAGGTGACCCTGTATCCTGTACCCCATCCCTGGTGCTGGATGGGGCCAGGCTGGTGCCGGTGCCTGGGCCTTTCCTCTCTGGTGGGCAGTAGGCAGGTGAGTTGGGGGGACACTGGTTTGTGTCACAGGAACGCTGCCCATGGCAAGGCTCCCAGAGCCACAGTGCCACCGTGATCCCAGGGGATCACACGGAGAGCTGAGCAGGGCTGGCAGCACACCCAGCAGTGCAGGGGGCTCAGACCCCGAGGGGGTACAGCTACCACCCAGCTCCGTCTGCAAGGGAAACCGAGACACAAATGTAAGACAGGAGGGACAAGGTTAGGGTTAGGGTGCAGGAGTGTTACAGGAAAGTGCCAAGGCCCAGGTGAGGATACCAGAGGACTGAGAGGCAGGAACACATGGTCCACAGCCCCAGGGCCAGGTGTTTCCCTGTTTACACCTTGGGCTGTGTTACAATTGGGCCGGGGAGCAGATCAGCACTCTGAGCCTGCGGCTGCCTGTGCGAGGCTGAAGGGGAGAACCCCAGTGCAGCACAGTCAGTGCTGCAGGAACCCGCTGTGCGGCATTCCGGCCTGTCCTCAGAGACAGGGACAGGGACAGGGACAGGGACAGGGACAGGCACGGCTGGCAGAGCCCCTGCCCTCTGCCACCACCGCTCCCACTGCCCCTCCCGCCACCCCCAGATCCCCAGGGCAAGGGCATCCTGAGGCCACACTGTTCTGGGGACGGATGAATGGCAAGTGGGATGAGTGGGATGTGAGAGAAGAGCCTTTGCTTTTTGTGAAGAAGGGAGACAGATGGAGAGTTCCATAAATCCCCACGGGCTTGGGGTGCCCTTGCTGCCAGAATGTGTCAGTTCCAGAAGAGAAGCTGCTCAGGGGTGGTGCGATGGGTGATGGTGTTGTTGCTCCAGGATGCACCCTGTGCCCAGCCCCTTGTGTTGGGTGCAATTGCATGGCCATGGGCTGGCTAGTGCAGCCCAGCCCCAGCAGCCCCGCCTGGCTGAGCCCAGCCCGAGGTGATGTGGGGCCAGTGGGGCTGGCGGGGCGGGCGGGCAAGTGCACGTGGGCAGCATTGGGCGCCTGTGGGTGTGTGGCAGAACTGAGGGCTGCCACTAGTGCTGCCCGTGGGAGCAGCGTGGCACTGAGCCCCTGGCACGGCGTGGGGCACCAGGAGAAGCTGTGAGCAGCAGGGAGAGCCAGGACCAGCATGGTCCACAGCTGGAGTAGCACAGCAGGGCAGTCCAGTTTCTTGGCTGGAAATGCCCAGGCTGGCTCCCCTTTCTCACCTTGGGCACTGGTCACACTCAGTCTCATTCCAGGGTTTGTTGCCGTGCCCAGCACTGCCAGTCCAGCCCTGCCATGGTGTTACAGCATGTGCTGGCGGGTGTGGGCAGCTGGTGAGGACTCCAAACGCCCCAGTCTGTCCTGTTCGCAGGGAGATGTCGGCATCGGGATTAGCGCTGGGGCCCTGCCATGGCATGTCACCGTGGAGGAGCTGCTGCAACCACAGGTCAGACTGACTCACACTGCCTGGAGCTGCTCTGGTGCTGCCACGGCTCCACTGCCACAGCTTAGCCCCGGTTTGGGTTGCTCCAGCTGCTGGAAAACTCTTCCAAAGCACCAAGCGCAGGCCGAGCTGGTGGGATCGGCTCAGACCAGGTGTCCGATGTGAGGAACTGCTCCGGGACTGCCCAGCTCCAGCCACTGGCAGTTCTGGCGCTGGCTCTGCCTGCCCTGAAGGAAAAGGGTAAAACTAAACCATCTACAATCTCCAGCCATACTTGGCCTTCCCAGAGCTGGGCTTAAGCATAAGAAGAGACTCAGAGCCTGCAAGGATTTTCCATAGGCATGTGCTGGAGATGCCTTTCCCCAGCCCTGCACCATTTACATTAATGAGGCATTTAACTCCTGTTTGAGGACCACTGGATATCACCCAAATGTCACCACTCTGGAAGGGCCTGGACAGTTTTAACCCTCTCCGTGCCTCCTGGTTGCATCTACTTGGAGTAACTTTGGGCAGCCACCCTTTCCCTCTGCTCTGAGGGAGGCTGGGATCACCTCTCCAGGCTGACACCCGCACACTAATGGATTTCTGCTGTCCAGAAAATCTCTGTGCAGCTGGATTTTTCTCCTCCTCAGCTGTTTTCCTCACACAGCTCCTCTATCACCTCTGACTTTCTCCCATCTGGCAGCAGCTGCTGCGGGAGCTGTGGAGGAGCGAGAAGTTCTGCTGTGCCTCCTGTCCTGGAAGGGCTGGTCCCAGTGTGCCGGCGGCCCTTCCCGTGAGTCACCAGCACCTGCTGCTGCAGGTTGGTTTCAACACTTCTCCCCAGCTCATCCTTTGCCGAGGCAGTGCTGTGCCTGCAGTGCTGCTGCACCTTCACCGTGTTTTCGGTACCGCAGCAGCTCCCTGGCAGGTCTGTGGTGCCGCACAGCCAGAGCCGTGGGGCTGTGGGGCTGTGGGGCTGTGGGGCTGTGGGGCTGGGGCCATCCATGCCCGAGAGCCCGGGCACTGTGGCCACAGGTGTATCCCAGGGCCGGGAGATGAGTGGGGGCTGCCGTGAGCAGGGCACTGCTGGCGAGGGGGGGCTGCCTGTGCTTGAGCCCTGACAGGGGCTGCCCAGGCTCCCACCACTTGCCATGAGTCTCCTGGGAACACAGTTCCCACGGCAAGAGACCCAGCCTCCTGCTTGACCCTGGAGCCGCAGTGGTGGAGGTGGAGATGTTGCTGAACCACAGATTTTACAGCCTGTTGTTCCCATAAACTCTGAGATGAGTTTCTCAAACACTTTGGGTGTGTGCTGTTCGTGTGCCAGTCCTGACTCTCAGACCATCCCAGATGGTCTTCTGTGTTTGAGGTGACTCTGGAGTTCAGTGTTTAACTCACAATGAAGTAACCCATTTCTGTATCTCCATGGCTCTCCGCCTCCTGAGGATTATTCATACCCAGAGAAAAGGTGCTGCACCTGCTCTGAGAGTAACTGCAAACAGCACCTGCAGAACACCTGTGCCTTTCCGAAGAATATAAAGTGAGTGTTCATCCCAAAAAGCGACTGGCAGGACACGTGTCCTGAGTTATCAACAGGAGAGTCCTGACATTGCCGCTGCTGGGAGCACTGGAGGTCAGCAGCCTTGTTCTCCATCAAGGGATATTTTCCTTATTGGAACTGCAGTTCTCAGTATGAAGTCTGACCAGTCCCTACAGCTGCTTTTGTGCAGGGTTGGCTCCACTGTGTTTATTTTCCGAGGCTTTTGTTTTGCTCTGGGGAGGCTTTGGAAACACAAACCCCTCACTCATATCCTGATCTGTGCCGGCTGTGGGTGCCTTCCCTGGTCATGGAGGCAGGTGCAGGGTGATGCTGTGGGCAGCAGTTGGGGGGGTTCCCTCCTTTCAGGGGGTTGATTGCATGATTAGCACCCACTGATCTAACCCAGCTCCAGGGGCTGGAGGGCTGCTGGGAGTGGGCAGAGGTCCTTGAGCAGCCTGAGAGGAAGGGGAAGTCCAGTGAGTGGCTCAGTAGAGGGGAAGGAGCTGTGCCAGCAGGAAGATGAGCTCTGGCAGCCTTTCTTCAGCACTGCTTGGAGCAGCAGTGAGCAAACCCTGCAGAGAGCTGAGGTCTCTTGTGTGCTGCTGCATGCACAGGTAGGGGTGCAGAACAGAGGCACTGTGGTATGTTCTGCTTTGTGATGTTTGCTGGCTTTCCCAGGGAGGTGACACTCACACCCCCTGTATGTTCCTTGCAGGGTGTCCTCTGTGAGAGTGGGGGTCACAGCTGACCCATCTGCATTGAGAAGCAGGTCCTCTGTCAGGTGTAACTGAGCCAAAACAGCTCCTGTGTCAGTACTACCAAGCTGGTAAGGAAGGAGTGTGTGGTCAGGTGTTCCTTAGCTCTGGACTTTGCTGTTCTTCCCACCACTACTGTAGTGGGGACAGCTCATGCCTGTAACTCCAGGGAGGGTGGCACTGGGGTGGGCCTCCTTGGGCTGTTTCATTCTCTAGGTCTGTTCTGCCACTGTTGCCCATGGGGCAAGGCTGGTGTGGAGTGTTGGTATTTGATGCTGTTAGAGGTGATAGGGACGCACCACAGTTCATCCCGGGCACGTCACTGACTCCTGGAGCAGGGCTTGAGGCACAGCACACCTGGTTGTCTCTTCTCCTGTGGTCTCCAAGTGACTCCTCCAGGAATAGAACTGTCTGGGGACACCTGAGGTTCCAGGCTTTTTGGTCCCTGGCTGGCTAATGCTGTTTTCTGAAAGGCATTTTTGCTGTGCTTCTGCTTGCACCCCCAGTCCCCCCAGCCTGCTCCCAAGCCAGGTCCTGAATCATCCCCCCATCCCATTTCCATCAAAGGGCTGGGGGAACTTGGCCAGGGGGCTCAGCACTGCTGAGAACCCACAGCCCTGGGGCAGGCACAGGCGAGTCCTATTGGCTCTTGGGATGCCTGCATGGAGGTAACTGGTACAATGCTGATTTAAAACCAAGAAGACACAGCAGTTACAAAAAAATATATCTTTATTTTTTCAGTTTATCATCTATTTAAATAATTCAGTTAAAATAGGTTTTATTGCACATTAAAGAACCTTCCTGAATTCCCACTGTCCTATATAAAATAAGCTCATAGAGAAAGGAAAGGAGACTCTTAAACTCCTGCCCCCTCACACACTCTGAATCACTCTGGCTCTGCAGACCCCCAGCAGACACTGTGCAGTGGGTTATGCTCATCCTTGGCATCTACACAGTGTGCTGTAGGCAGTGGGGGGTTGGCTGTGGCAGAAGGAGCTGGTGCAGGATGGGGAGCAGGGGAAGGGCACTGCCAGCAGGGTGCAGGACTGGGAGCAGGGGAAGGGCACTGCCACCATGGCGGGGGCCTGAGGTTCCTGTGGGAGCCCTGGCCTGCCTGTGCCATGGGGAGAGCAGGGCTGGGAGCACAGGAGAGCAGGGCTGGGAGCACAGGAGGTGAAATGTGGGTGCTGACACTGCTCTGGATCTGCACAGGTGTGGGCAAGGTGGACAAGGCACAAGTGGGGTGAGGCATCCGCCGGCTGCCACTGCAGCCCTGCCTGGCTCTGCCATCCCCAGGCACTGCCAGCTCCAGGGCAAGCAGGTGGGGAACTCGGTGGCTGCAGGAGGAAGTCTTTGCCTGAGGCTGAGCAGGAAAAGAGCAGCCAGATCCCTGTGAGGCTTCTGGGAAGTCACTTAATGAGCTCCTTGGAAGTTATGTTTAAGGGCTGGCTGAGTGATGTGGAATGGAACAAGCTTGCAGAAGATGCACTTCATTACTGTGCTCTGAATTGGATTTTGTGCCCTTTCAGATGATTCTTTGGGGATGACTCAGGGTCTCCTACCCCAGCTGTGAAATAACTTGTTCTACAACCCCATCTCTGGTTATCCTGGCTCTTCCCCTCAGAATAAAGAGCTCCTCAGGCTATCATTGGAAACAGGTTTCTAATGAAAATTCAAGTGAGAGCTCTTCTTTTATCTGTTTTGTGCTCTTCCCAAGCCTCTGTCATGCCCCCTCCTACAAATGCCATGCTGCATTCCTGACAGCCTGGGGTTTTTCCCACAAGTCCAGCTATACAGCAGAGAGTAATTAGTGTTAATCCTCAATGTGGTATCAATCTGCTATGGAGCAATTCCTGCTCACATGCAATGGGGTGTGTGCAGCTGGTGGCTAATGTGTACCTCTGCCCGGTGAGACATCCCAGCTCAGCACCACATCCTGCTCCAGCCATCTTCTGCCATCATTAACTTGAGAACTGGTGTTGCTTGAAGTTCCTAATGTCTCTGAGCCCTTGGCTTTTGTGTCTGAGCTTTGCTCAGGGCAGCTTTGACTGCCAGTTCAATCCCTGAATTAAGGGTCTGACCCAACAGCCCTTCAGTGCTTGTTTGGATCCACGCCTTTCACCTTTGGTCCAGCACCCACCTCCTCGGCCCTGGGTGGGTGTGTGACCGGCGTCAGTGGGGGCCGAGCTCCAGCGTGTCGGGCAGCTGCTCGGTGAAGGCCGTCTCCAGCCGCAAAGTGCTGTAGTTGGGGGGGGGAGTCCTGGGCAGGGGGCTGTCCTGGGGCAGCGGCAGGCGCAGGGCAGTGTTGAAGGTGGGCAGGTCCTCGTCGATGCACACGGGGTTGTCGTGGCCCTGCCTCTCCACGTCACCGGCCTGCGGAGGCTTCCCTGGCCCGGCCCGTTTGCGGTCGTTCCACCACTTCTTTGCCTTCTGCCACTGGCGCCGCATGACGATGGAGAGCGAGTCGATGAAGAAGACCTCGACGATCTCGATGACGCAGACGACCGAGCAGCTCATCCAGAGGCCCAGCTGGCCCCCAAAGTTGGACAGGAGAATGACGAGCTGGAGGAGCAGAGAGCACAAGGTTATGGGCGGGCACGTGTTGGTGGTGCTGTCACAGTGCGTGGGGAGGCTGCAGTGAGCTGGGGCGTGCTGAGTGTTCCCAAATGCAGTGGGCCCAACTCTGCTGTCCTCTCTGACTCTGCTTCAGGAGGAGCTCAGAACTGGGCTTACTGTAGGCAGCCCACGGGGTGCCCCAGTGCAGCGCTCTGTCAGGGCCAGACAGGCAGAGACGTGGCCCCAGATAAGGGCTTCAAAGGGCAGGACCAGCCCCGAGGTGCATGTCCAAGATAGCTTCCTGCCCCTGCCTGGGTGGGATTGCTGCCCTGTGTGGGAGGAAGTGCTGTGTCTCCCCAAGGCTGAGCAGGGATCAGCCGTGCTCACTTACTGTGTTGGCAGGATTCTCCGAAATGAATCTCTCGTTCAGGTCCTTGTAAAACACCATGAGGTTGGCGAGGTCCGTCCTGAGGGAAGCAGGAGGCAGCAGAGGGTTTAGTAAAACAATAACATGAAACATACTGAAAAACTATGCAAATAACCAGTTGGACCAGTAGGGCTGGGCTGCTCCAAGGGAGCTTTTTCCCCAATTGCCATCATTAGGGCTGCCAAGATTGTATCAGAGCTGGAGGTGCAAGGCAAGAACTCACAGGGGGACTTACTTGTTCAGTTTCTTGTTGAGCTTTTGCCCTTTGTCCCAGGAGAGAACTCGAAGCATCCAGTCCTGGAGAACAGACAGAAAATGTTGCTATAGCTATGTGTGCTTGTGCAGAGATTCCCTGAGAAGGGAGTCATGCTTTATGCCTCCTTGGGCCAGTGTGGGTGCCAGAACTGAGTGTGTGACAGGTCAGCTGTCCCAAAGGAGTTCTCCCAGACCACAAGCCAAATTTCAGTTTAATGGTGAACTCTTGGAGGGGAAGCCCTGACCTGGACAATACAGACTGGCCTCTGGGAGCAGCATCCTTGAGTGCTCAGGACTACCCCGGGGCCTTCTGCTTCTGTGCTCTGGGGTTACTCAATGCCTTGTGCCAGGCTGCTGTCCCAGGAGAGCACAACTGGGGACTGACCTCTGACACGGTGGATGGCCACTGGGCGATGCTGGTGGTGAGCGCCCACTCCTTGAAGCTGCAGAGAGAGGCAGGATGTCACTTGTGAGCTTCAACTCCCCCACACACTCAGTGCTTTACCTCTGGTCGTGGCCAAGACTCACCTGCAGGCGTCTTTGCAGATCTGCTGGCAGCCCAGCTGCTCCTTCACGAACTTCTCGTGCAGTCTGTAGTAGCAGTACACTGCAGGGAGGGAGTGGGACAGGTGTGAGAAGCTGGAAGGAAAAGCAAAGGTCTCCTGCTACCTGGGTTGGAGAGCAGCATCTGGGGTGTAGGTGGCCTTTGTGGCCATCGCCTACATGGCGGGGATAAAATAATTTACCCTAGAAATACACTCTGAAAAGTGGCTGTTGCTATGAACTGCCTCATCTGGTCAAGCCCTCCACTCGACTGTTCTCTGGTAGGCACAGGTGACAAGCCATCAGGGCAAGTGTCACAAACCAGTCAGTGTGAACAAGGGAGGCACTTCTGGCTCTGGGTGTCGGAGCTCAAGCGGGTTAAGGCAGATTTGCTTGGTCCCAGCATGCTGGAGGGTGTGGGGGGCTCTGTGATGGGGGTGCTGTGGGGTACTGAGGGGCGCAGGGGGCTCTCTGATGGGGACACTGGGGGTGCTGGGCGTGCAGAGGGCTGTGTGACGGGGCTGATGCTGCAGAGGACATGGCTGGCAGTGGGCACTGAGGCAGGTGCAGTGTGGAGGTGTTTCAATACTCACTCCAGTTTGGGTTCTTCTTGTAGTTGCAGTACTCGGCCCCCGCGGGCAAGGGCTGTGCATACTGGGCACAGCCACATGAGTCCACCATGGCCTTCTGGAAGCAGGAGTGCAGGCAGATCTGGGGAGAAAAAACAGAGCTGGGGGCTAAGAAGCAGCACCAAGGTCCAAGCTCCTGTGCACCTAAAAACATCCTGCTTATGAGAGTAGCAGTAGGATGGGAACCCCATTTCTCAGGACCTTCAGGCTCTGCTGTGAGTGAATACAAACACAGGCAGAAAGTGCCATAGAGGGTTGAGACTCTAGTGCAAGAATACAATTCTCTTTGAGGATTATATATATATATATGGGGTTCTGTGAACACCCTGCTTCCCCTACAACCACCGAAAGCTTCACTGTTGCGGTTGCTCTTTCCAGAGCCAAGGAGAAGGTTTTTGGGCTGCCATGGCACACTGCCCGTGAATCACCAACTAGGTGTGGGTGGGAAGTGACTCACAGGAGAAAATGTTCACAGCTTCCACCAAACTCTGGTAGTGCCTACTGGGAGACCTGAAGCTATGAGGATTAATAGGGCAGCAGAGCTGTGGTTTGTGCCAGAACACTGCAACATGCAGGAACTGAACTTCTCTTTGAAATCCCAGTCAAACCTTCTGGTCCCAGCCCTCATAAGCCCTGAGTTTTGGTGAAGTACTGTTATTAAAAACCTGAGATAATGTCTATATGATCTTACTGCATCACAGCAGATTTCATATTGCCCATGAAATACAAATCCAGGCTAGGCCTGGGTTTTGCAGCAGGCAGCAGCTAATGTAAGTACAATTCTTCACGTGGAGAGTGCGAGAACAACTGACATTCTCCAAGTGGACCCAATTACAGAAACCATGCAAAATTAGTGGAAACTTACTCTGTAAACAAACATCCTGCTATCTGGATACTGATTAGATGGTATCTGTTATTCTTGGAGTCCTAAAGGTCACAATTTCTAGCTTCAAGGGTTACTAAGCTGCAACCTTTACTTGGCCAATATTTTCCAGTCTCACATTGCTTGAAAATTGCCTAATGAGCTCATGTTCTCTCTTTATCTAACAGGGTGCCTGAGGGAACTTCAAACAGCAACCACTTAAGAATAAAAGTTGTATTTTAAGAAGTGCTGTGGCATTTTACATCAGTGGCTGAAGCAGCCACCCTGCACCTGGACTGCTCCCAATCTTGGGTCCTGAACCACAGAATATTATAAAGCTTTTCATGCAGGTAGTTTTCAAGCAACTGATAAAACCAAGTGTAATGGATTTACCTGGAGGGAGTAGCTCTTGTTATAGAGATTTTCCACAGGTATGTCAGCTCCTGTCTCCGTGCAGTCACTGTAGGGTTTGCTCAGCTTGCGAGACCGAGTCTGAGAAGCAGAAAAGAGTGAATCTTGGTTTTTTGAGTTTGCAGAGAGACCAAAGGATTCAGTGGCACTTCATCACAATTCTGAAACTGTAAATGATGGGGCAGCTTTGAACAGCATGTTTACCTTTTGCCACCTGAAACGATTAGTCAATCCCTCATCAAAACAAGTTCCTTTTTTTTCTAATATCCATTTCCAAAAACACTGCTCTGGCTGGATTTTCTGCTGTTGTCCTTGAAACCTTCTGCAGGAATGTGAGGTGGTATAACTATAGCAGGGAGGATTTTTCAAAGCAGAGTAATTCACACGTATGTTCTCTCCTAGTCCTAGAGGTTGTGCATCCTTCAGCCTGGATGTTTGTGTTCTGAGGGAGGGGGGTTGTTGGCTGGGGGTTTTGGGTTGTTTTCTGTGAGGACCCCCACCTTTACAAGCTGTTGTTGCAGTGGCTGCTCCTGTGCCGTGGGTAAACAGCACTTGAGGCTCCACTAGTGCTCAACAGCACCTCTCTGAAACCACTCTAAATGAAATGCTTGTGTCTCCTTCAGGCCTTTTTCCAGGTGCTGCTTTGACCCTTATTCTTGAATGCTAAGGCCTGTTCCTGTTCTGCAAACTGCCCAGAGCAAAGAGCTCTGAAATACCAAGCCTGTGCCTGCAAGGTCTGTGAAACCAAGGCTGGGAGCCCTCAGATTCCCAAGACCTGATTCCAGCTCCATCACCGTTTCCTGCAGACTGCCTCACCTTCCTCAGCCCTTGTTATCTTTCTGCAGTAATTATCCACTTTACAACAGAGTGGCTTGAAACCACAGAAAACATCCATTTAAGAACCCATTCACCTGTCTTTCTCTACAGAGTTTAAAATTAGAATTAAAAATTCTATACAAAGGATCAATTTACCAGGAACCTGAGAAATGGTGGTTACTTTTAAGGCACTAATTGCAGCTCCTCAGGTTCCTGAGGTCACAGCTGATAAGAGAAGGCTCTGGGCCTGTATGGTGCAAGTCAGTGCTTTAAGAGATGCTCAAACCCCTCTTTGGAGGGAAAGATGTGATTTCAGTCTTAGAAATGCATCATTTCTGAAACTGAACGAAACCAGCTTTTAATGTGCTTTTAACTTCCACGAACCATGTTGTGTTCCTGGACACTGCCTCAGTGTGCTCCTCCAGCTTCCAGATGATTGATCCTTCGTATAAAATTATTTTGTCGTGGCTTGTAGTTTACTTGTTCCTTCAGGCACTGAAATAATTTCCAAATTAAATATTTAACCAGAGCACTGTAACTCCAACCAAGCAATGCCTTGTTTGCATTCCAAATATCTTGGAATATTTTTGGAGGGGGGGGGCAGTCCTAGTACCCAGCAGAAACCCATGAGTGATAACCAGACACTGATGCTGCGTTTGGAACCCAGCAAGCAGCACCACGTGTGACACACATGCTGTGTCCTCCTCTGTGTTCCTGATCTGGGTACAAGGACTGATCCAGCAACTCAGTGCTGCAGCCCTGTCCTGACAATTGTGACCCCTCTCAGCAGGATCTCTGGAGTTGTCCTTTCCCGGAAGAACCATGATCACCAGCTTTTGTTCTGAGACCAGAAATTGTATCCAGCTTCTATTTTGGCTGCCACATCAGGATGCAACTGGATCCCTTCCTCATGCCACGTCTCTTAAATACAGACACTGAGACGTGCTCAATCTTGTTTTTTATACTACAGCAATGTACAGTGCAAACCCACGTGCCAGGAAAATATTACATTAAATATTGAGACTTTCCCTGCAGTGACTGTACAGTGTGATCATTAGAGGAAACAGTCTTGTGAGACTTTTCCTCCTCTCACCGACCTGGTTTGCAAACCTTTCAGTCACATTTGACCAAGCAGTTGCTGCTGCAGTTTTCCAGACAGCTGGAAGACAGTTAAATATTTGCACATTTTAAAGTATCAGCCCTCTTATGTCTTTTCTCATGCAGAGCCTATCTCGATGTGGCACACCCAGATAAGCAGGATGGCCGATGCTCCAACCCGACCATCAGGAAGAAAGGTAGAGCTGAAGTGCTCACTTAACAGCCCATCCAGATAAAAGGGATCTGGCACAGCTTTCACTGCTCTGCTGAGGAACGAAGCCCTTTGGGTCAAATGCCTTGTCTGAACTACGCCAAATGGAGAAATGGGGAGTTGCAGCCCTCCTTGCCCTTGTCAACAGCAGGCAAGATGTTTCCCTACGCTGGCAAAGGTAGAGCTGCTGCCCACGAGGGTGTCTTTACAGCCGGGATAGACAGAAATCCAGCAGAATGAGGTTTGCACCCACAAAACAGTTACACAGGCTGTGCTGCCGCCGTCCCTGCAGACCCAGCCCAGCAGAGGACCCACAGCTCCCCATCCTCCTCCCTGGGACCCGCGTATGACGCTCGCTGCTCGTTGCTAAAGCCAAACGAGGCACTTGACAATGCATTTCTGTGGTTGTGGGTTTTGCTGTGAAACCGAAATCAAAAATCCCCTGGAAAGCCAAGGAGTGGGAGAAAAGGGAGAACAAACAAGATCCCAGGAGCTGTTGCATTTATAAAGACCTGATTTTCCCACGGCCTCTTTTGTTCAGAAAAGTGCTATCACAGGATTTTCCTCAGGGCACTTCAGCTGCTGAGTGGGAGGTATTTAGAAGCCTTCCAGCTGCTGGCTCCCTGCAAACACCCCATCAATTCCAATTTACAGCTCTCCCAAGGCAAAGGTACACCCGGAAAGGAGATTGCTGCCACTCACAAAGTGCATCCCTATGGAGGTGGCTGCTGCAGTCTCAATTTCCGTGCCGATGTCTTCGATGAAGGGATACTCATTTTGGTCATGGACAATGATCTTGGCTCCTGTGGACGTCACCAGGAAGGGGTTGTAGTCTGCTTCATCAATGTACAGAACAACCTGCAATCCTGAACCAGAGACAAGGCAGAACAGTTACACCAGGAGCTAGAGCTGCGTTTTCTGGTCAGGGAGGGCAGCACAGTTTATTTAATGTTATCTGGCCTTAAGCAGAACTGTAACAACCAAGCCCAGCCTCTGCTGGGCCAGACTCAGACAACTGCAGCCAGTAACATCCCTCGGTGGCCCCGAGTACAGCAAACAAATAAAACCTGCTGAGAACGTGGCTGTAACTCACTTAAAAAAGTTATATAACTGGGCAGCAGTGATTTCAGCTGGAAAACATTAGTGATGCAATGATATTATCTGTATTCTCAGGCAAGAGTTTGCACTAGTTCAAACAGGCATTTCCCCAATCAGCCTGTACATCTACAGCCAACACATCGCTCGTGCTCCAGCACGATCCAGTTCGCTGAAACACTTGCTATCAAACAGTTCCTCTGCAAACAGCCTCAGAACAACATACTTGTACAAACTGCCCAGGAACAACACACGTGTGCAAACCAGCCCGGAACAACACACGTGTACAAACTGCCCCCACTCACCGTACTCGCTGCCACCCGTGGAGGTGCTCAGGATGGTCCCGTTCTCACCGCTGTTGAAGGTGTAGCAGTTGCCATGGAGAGGGTGGTGGAAACGAGTGAAGTGCCTGGAAGAAATCGACTTTTGTGACATTGCTACCTGCAGTTCTGTCTGTGGGAGAAAAGCAGCACGTTCGGGCTTTGGTTTTGGCAGAGACAGACCAGGACTGCATGAGGGGTTTGTTCCTTCCTTCTAAGCAATTTTATTTTGCTGAAAGGTGTGTCTCTTTCTGAATATCTTGAAACTATGTCGCACTATGGTCTGCTTTAATAGATCAGGAAAAGGAAATTTGAGGAGATTTTCATGTGGGAATGGGGGCTGAAAAGGTGGGGAAAGTGGATTCACAGAACTAGCAGGAAGGGGGGATACAGAGAGCCCTCTCCCATCTGACAGCCACGTGTCTACAGGCACACTATTGTTCCCACCTACAGCTGCTCCCCTGGGATGCCTCTCCTGCTAGCAGGACACATAGGAATTGCACTGCCACAACCACAAGTAGGTAGATTTGATTCTGCCAAGGATAAACGTAGGTTTATCTGAAATGTGGACAGCAGAACACTAAGACAAATGAAATCAAAGAGCATAATTAATTTCAGGAAGATGCAAATGTTTGCTTTGATTTAAAAAATGGCAGTGGTTCCTGCTGAAATTCAGCAAATACCAAATATTCCATTCCTACATATTATGGACTTGGAAATAAGCTGTTAGCTGCCAGGAATTTTCTGTGCACTGACCTTTTGTCACAAGATAGGCCGTCAAAGAAACATGTCAGTAGAAGGTCATCAGCAGAATAACTCAATTTTTCTTTTGTCTCCAGGGGAATTTGTGCCATGATGTTCATGTAATGCAGCTTGTACCACTCCTGGATAGCATTAACCCCCGAACTGAACGTGTACAGGGCACACTCACTGCTGTTGTTCGCGTCGCACTGACAAGCACAAAAGGGGCAAAAGCGTTTCACATGGAATGAAGTCATGGATTCTAGAAGGTATGTGTGACAGTGTTTCTCTTCCACAGAAATAATCACGTGTGAAGTTACAGTGGCACAAACGGGCATCAAAGACCTTTCATTCAGGGCTAAGCGATATGACCAAATGCTTTAGGCCCAAAGGAAAGGTCACAGAAAGTACTAACTTTGTTTGGGAAGACTTCAAGAAGGTATTTCCCTTCCAGGGAGTTGGAGGTTAATCTGCAGCTGCCATGGAGGCTTGGGCAGAAGAGCTGACAGTTCACAATAAAGCCACCTGAGCAGGCAATTAAACTGGACAGAGGGACACTGACCCCAAACAGCCCCTCGTTGCCCCCCAGGGAACTTGCTGGCCAGGGCACAGTGACACTCACCAGCTGAAAGCCGATGATGTCATTGGAATCACCAGAGTTCACGATGGACGAGTCCTTGTGAAAGACACTTCCCTCTATTTTCCTCTTCTGCCCACTGTGCAGGTCTGTTGCTGTCCTAGAGAAGTCCTCGACCTTCAGCAGAGGGATCTGTTGGAAGAAGTCACTGCCTGTGCTGTTCCACTCGTCCACTGACCGGCGCACCTTGGTCTTGCCCTCAGAAAATCCGTAGAAAGTCTCCAAGGCTTTTTTTGTCTCTTTGTCCAATTCAGATAAATATTCTTTCATGGCACTGTACCTGCATGGGAGACAATGTGACACAGTGATGCCCCATCCCACCTCACCACCCAGCTGCTGTGCATCCCATGGCTCAGGACAGAATTCCTTGTGGAGGTCTCACATCACTCTCTCACACCAGTGAGGGCAGACACAGCTATATCCGTGGAGAGATCTCAGAGCAAGGACCACAGGAAGCAGAACAGACTGAAATACAGAGAAAGCCCTCCCAAGACTCACGAGCTCCTCATGTTAGGAAGCCCAAGAAGGCAGAGCATGTGGAAATAAGACTTCTGCATCTGTGTAGAGGTACCAGAGAGCTGGATGACCTGCAGGGACGGTGTGGGGAGCTGGCAGCAGAACAGACAGCAGCATAAAGTGTGATTTGACAGGAGAAAATCTACTGCTGATGGATAATGTCAAAACATCCCACAAGGAAAGAAAGAGGCAACAGAGGAGTGACAGATGTGCCCTTTCTATTCTTCAGAAGATGATGCTGTTTGTAATTGTCAAACACTGGTCCTGGGAAGAAGGGAATTTGAAGAGAACCAAGGAGCTCATAGGGACTGTCTGTAGCAGAAACTGAGATGGACCGAGCCGAGCTCAGAAGGCAGGTGAGGGGTGTGAGTGTAACCCACACGTGCCTGACATGCATCAACACAGAGCAGGAGCTGCACTCGAGGTGCTGCAGAGGGAAAATGCTGACGAGCAGCACTGGGACAAGCCCGGGAAGGGGTTTGGTGCTGGGCTGGTGGGGGATGATGGACTCAATGGGAGCACTGGCCGGTGACCCCCTTTGTCCTCCTGCCAGCCCCCGGGTCTTACTTGTAGGGGTTGATGTTGCAGATGGTGACGGCAGGGAAGGGCAGCTTCTGGAACTGGACGGTGACGGAGACCGAGGCGCTGTAGTAGTTCATGAGGAGCTCCGCGCACTGCCAGAGGATGAGCCCCACGGCGCTGAGGGTCAGCAGGATCCAGAGCAGGCGGCGCAGGCGGCCGCGGGACACCACGATGCGGCGGCAGCCGTGGGTGTTGGTGTTGAGGCAGTACCAGCGCATCAGCTCGCTCAGCGTCGGCGCCTGCGGGCCCCGCACCGGCAGCGTCCGCTTCAGCCGCGCCGTGATCTTCTTACCGGGGGCCGTGGCGGCCGCTGCGGGCGGACCGGGCACTGAGGGGGCGGCGGTGGGACCGGCGCCCTCCCCGATCCGCGCCCCGCGATCGCAGGATCCCGTCCCGCCCGGCCCCGCCACCCGGCATCCCTCCCCGCTCTCGATGTTTGACCCCCGGAACTCCCGCTCCCGGAGACGCCGCGCCTCACCTCGCCCGCTCTCCGGGCCCGGCGGGGCCATGCTGCGCTCCTGGCCCCGGCGCCGCTGCCGATGGGGCGGCAGGCGGCCGCC